>NW_022600537.1:64722-92773 GCF_009176505.1 Sitodiplosis mosellana | reverse complement strand
TTTGTAGACATCGTATCTCACATTTTCAATTGAAAGTGAATTTTTTTTCCATACAACTCATAATCTTAATACACAATCACGTGTTTAGTACATTTCATCGATCAATACCGACATTGAACGCGACCTTTCAACGTCGGTAATGGTATCTGTCAAACTTAACGCTCTGAAAATGACATTCAAAGCAAACATAAAAAAATAGTCCATATTTAATTTTTTAATTTTTTTGGGAAAACTTACATATGTTATATAACATTCACTTCGTTGCATAGTCTCAACACACCTCGGCACGACAATTTTCAAATACTTGATTTGATCTGGAAAAATGAACTGAAATTTTTTATTTTTATTGTTGTTTTGGTGTAAAAAACAGGACATTTGTCCCTCTTACATTTTATCACCTTTGGTGTGGTTTTACATTTTGTTTGTTTTTTGATCAAAGATTTATTCTTATCTATATACAATTTTTAATTTGAATTTTGTGTTTTTATTTTGCTGTTTTTTAACTAATTTTTTTATGATACTTCATTCCTCATGAGAAAGAGAAAAAATGAAAGAAAAAATGATAATAATTAATTAAAATGATAGTGTATTCTTAATTTCATTCTTAAATTGCAGTCGGTTTGGGCTCAGTATGTTTGTTCCTGCATATTTTCTATTGAATAACAGTTGTGTTCTCGTTACCGGATTGCGATGCAAGCCATAGTCTGTTCTAGGTACATGAGGATTGAAAAATTGACCCGATCGGCTCGAAAAGCGACCTAATCTCACTGTAGGTCTATTTTCAGTAACAAGACTTGCATCATGAAAAATATTGTGTAGAAGGCAGATATCAAAATATTCACGTCTTTTCTCTAGTTCTATCATGTTAAGAATTTCCAATCTTTGTGAATATGACAGTCGTTCATATCGGAGTTTGAAAAAGAGAAGACGTGTATATTTTCGTTGCACCTTTTCAAGCTTTGATATGTATGTGGTTTGATATGGATTCCAAACTGCAGTATTGTATTCAAGTCTAGATCTGACAAGTGAATTGTAGAGGAATTTCACACAGGACAGGTCGTTAAATTTTAGAGTTGTTCTCATTATAAATCCTAACATGCTGTATCATTTCTTGACGATTGAATCTATGTGTGCATCAAATTTTAGTTTTTTGTCAAAAATGACACCTAGATCTTTTATATTATCTACCTCAGTTAAGATACTGCCATTGATGTTGTATATTGCGGGTGTGGGATTTATTTTATTTGAAAATGACATGGTGTAGCATTTTTCAATATTTAGATCAAGTCTGTTTACTTTAGTCCAATTATAGAGCCTTTCGACGTCATTCTGGAGAACTGTGATATCATTTGGACAACGGATAATTCTGAAAATTTTTAGGTCATCTGCAAAGAGGAGATGAGAATTCTCCAAGATTAGACTGAGATCGTTAATGAAAATATTGAAAAGAAGTGGACCAAGCACTGAACCCTGTGGCACACCTGAGGTTGGCTCAAAAGGCATGGAACTATGACCGTTGAATGTGACATCAACAAGACGTTAAGTGAGATATGATTGTAGCCATAGTAATAAGCCATTATCGATCCCCAATGAGCTAAGCTTAGAAAGTAGTATATCATGATCGACTGAGTCAAATGCCTTAGTAAAATCAGTGTATATTGTATGTAGCTCAAATCCCCCATCTAATGCAGTCGAAACATGACCGACATATTCGACAAGGTTTGTGTTTGTCGATTTGTTTTTGATAAAACCATGTTGGTTTCGAGTGAGTTTAGATTCTATGGTTGAGTATATATATTTGTTCATGATCTTCTCAAAAACAATCGCCATCGAGTTTGCCATACATACTTGTCTGTAATTTGAGACATCCGACTCATCGCCTTTTTTAAAAATCGGAGTTGATTTGGATGTTTTGAAAGCTTGGAAATATTTGAAGATGGTCGTGCCAAGACGATACAACCGAATTGCATAGTCTCAACACCACCTCGGCACGACATTTTTCAAAAGCTATGATTTCGAAGTGAATGTTATGTAAGTTTTCCCAAAAAAAATTAGAAAATAAAATATTGACTATTTTTGATGTTTGCTATGAATGTCATTTTCAGAACGTTAAGTTTGACAGATACCATTACCGACGTTGAAAGGTTGCGTTCAATATCGGTATTGATCGATGAAATGTACTGAACACGTGATTGTGTATTACGATTATGAGTTGTATGGAAAAAAATTCACTTTCAATTGAAAATGTGAGATACGATGTCTACAAAGAGACAAAAGAATGATTTGCCATTCATTATTGTGTACTAGTGTTTTTTTTTCAAATAATATTCGGTTTTTTTTAAAACAAAGTTGCAACACTTGAAATTGGCACGACCGGTGTTTAAACTTGATGACGACAATTTTTTCACTCTTATGTTTTGTGCATTTTGCATGCCAATAGTCGGAAAAACGGTGATTTCTTTTCTAAATTGGTTTATGAATGAAGAAGTGATTTTGTATAAAATTGGATAAACAATAAATGAAATCTTCATCAGAACCGTACGAGAAGATATTAGTATCACCGACAACAGATGACGACACAGAAAACATTCCATTTAGTACATCTGTCAAAAAGCACGAAAAGGTTTCAGGTTCTTTATTTATATAAATTTCGAATATCAAATAAATTTATCCGATATTTTTCATGCGTTGTGTTGTTCTGACGCATTCGTAGTACATAAACGAAACATCGGCTGTTGTACCGGCAGCCAGCTATTCATCGCAGGAATGAGAGTTTTGTTTTGTTCATTTACCGTTATTTTTCAACAAGTCTGCCATTCTGTCACTACATAGCATTCCATAAGAAATTTGCAGAGACAAAAATGTTCGCCATTTAGTTTTAAATTGCCAATACATTAGTTATGGAGATTTTTGTTTTGTTTATTTTTTATTGTTTGTAAACAAATCTGCATATCTTTTTGCATTGTCTCTACACACTTCAGTGTTTGGCACTTTTGTGCAAAAATCATCTAGATAAAGATAAGATAAATGTGAGCTCTCACAAAATCTATCTGTGAGAATTATTGAATTAAAAGTCGAATAATTGTGATTTTACTTCGGTATAAATTTAATGTCTATCTTGAACAAAGTTTGCAATGAGAATGAAAATGAATCATGTATGACTAATGCTATTGAAATGCTGCTCGATTCTGATTGGCAGATGTAAACTGAACGAAATGTCAAATGAGTGATTGCTGGCTGCGTACTTTGTGCTGAACAATGTTTTGAATGCCAATTTCTTTTAACACTATCTAGATAAGATATCAGATAAAATGACGATTAGATAAAAAAGATAAGATAAAAATTGAGATATCTGTAAGATATCTTGTAGATATTTAATTGTTTGTATTCGTGATTCCAAATTCTTTCTTCAAAAAAAGTGAAATAAATCATTAAATTGTAATCGTGCAATTCCATTGAGTGGATATACGTCGAAATTCCATCGAGCACGACATTGATACGGAAATCACACGTTATTTCATGGATCGAAGAACTGATGAACAAATCCTCAATGAATACCCGACACTGAAGAAAATATTTTTCCGGTACAATACGACGCTTTCTTCATCGGCACCAATCGAACGCGTTTTCAGTCAATCGAATTTGATCTTTCGTCCTCAGCGGAACCGATTAAAGGCTGAAAACTTCAAACGTGCATTATTTTTGAAAATTAATTCAGAACTCTTGAAAAAGACCAACCTCTGGAATAAGGCATGGAATCCGGCTACCATCAGTCGTTTGAATGGAAGTATATTTTGGCATCTGATAAACTGAACACGGAACTGTACAACACATACGTGGACAAAATGAAATCCTCGCTCAAGCATGATGCATCGAGATTTTGGAAATATGTAAATTCGAAGAAGAGCACCGGCAACAAACCAAAAGTCATGCAACTTGATGATGTGCGCACGGCAAACGAAAGTGAACGGGCGAACCTGTTTGCAAATTTCTTCAGTAGCAACTACGATAACTCAACGAATAAAGGCGTTCAACAATCGCCTGCCGATGAGTCACAGCAAACTGAGGAATTCCAGCTCGACATGAATTTTGTGCTCGAAGAGCAAGGCTAACAAAAATATTTACTATAAAACCTCGAAATGTTTATTTAATATTTACTATAAAACCGTTAAAATATTTAAGATAAAAATTTAATTATAGGCAAAAAGTTCGAAATATTTATGGAAAAGGAAAAAAATATTTACCATAAATGTGCACATTGATGTAGATATAAGTCAAAATAAGTTTGTTGTTTAGTAAACCACTTTTTGCCGTGTTATGACTTCAGTTCGTTGGAGATAATTCTCAGTCTTTTGAAAAGAGAGCTGACATAGGCACCTGACATTGTCAGGTTGACAAGCGCGGTCACTGCTTTGATGTGGCATCCAGCACTATTTTCTACGAACATTCTTTCAGTATTTTTCAATTAGATAAACTTTTTTAATAATAAATCTGTAATATTTATTTTTAAAAAATCAAATTCCAAAATATCCAATTTTTTTCTGGAATAGTACTAAGTGCACACCCAAAGAAGTTAGTGTCAGCACCAACTAGGTGCCTATGTCAGTTCTGGTCTTTTCATATTATGAGTAGTTTGGAGCGAAAATGTCATACAGAAATGTTGCGCGGAAAAATGTCACATATAGGGAATTTATCAAATAGAGAAGCTTTTTTGTCAAATGGGGAATACTTGGTATCAAATAGAAGAGCTTTTTGGTGTCAAAGCTAGCATGGCTATTCTATTTGATAACAAATAGCTTTGACAAAAAATAGCTTCTCCATTTGATAAATTCTCTATATGCGATATTTTTACGTGCAACATTTCTGTATGACATTTTCGCTCCAAACTACACATATATCGTCGTTTCGTGCACTCTAGAAGCAATTAAAATAGCTGAATCAACATAATTGAAGTCGAGCAACTTCGACTGAAGATTTTTATAAAGCAGAATATATTTTTTGTCTGTTTGTTATGAATTTGAAATTTATTTATTTATTTCACCGTCTAATCACAGACTGAATAATATCATACAATTCATTTACATTTGATAATTTTTCAAAAACAATGAAACAATGAAACACCCCGAATCGGATCACCTAGCCACCAGCCCTATTGACTTCGGAGTGGCGCTCTGCGGTCACCGACTGTGTCCACCGCTTCTCATTATACATACAATTCTTCGAATACATTGTTGTCTAAATTAAACACATTTGTACAAAATATTTGTCTTGATGCCGAATCTAAAAACACTTGTCTTACTTTGTTAAAATATCTACACGCTAGGTTAAACGGTTGGTTACGAGCATAGTCCGTGCTATACGTTTCAATTCTGACTAAGTCTCTATTTCTCACATTTCTTTGGTTCCTATTATCTACTCGTCTCGTATATACGATTCTCTCTCTCAGTGCCGTGCTAATTAAATTTCCTACTAAGAGATTATAAATTAAAAATACTGAAGCATTTATACGCCGCCTCCAAAGCGGCTGAATATTCAAATTATCACATCTAAATTGATACGATGGCAATCTGTAGTTAACATCTCTTTGGTAAATTCCTCTAAGTGCCCAGATTACAAAGTCTTTTTGAATTGATTCAATTTTGTCAATGTATGACTGGTGGTATGGATGCCACACTACACTAGCATACTCTAATTTTGATCGAACTAATGCACAATATAACATTTTTGCTGATTCTATAGTAAACTTGTTTTTCAGTGTTCGCTTAATAAAACCTAATGCACCTCGTGCGCTAGCTACTGTCGTATCAATGTGGTTGGCAAATGTGAGTTTCACGTCAAAGATGACACCCAAGTCTCGGTGTAGCTCTATTCTGTCAAATTTGTGCTGTCCATTGCGTATCGTGTATTCATGTTTTTGCACGGTGATGTTCTTCGCATATGTCATGATAAAACATTTCTTCAGATTCAAGTAGAGCTTGTTGAGCCGACACCACTCGTGCAATTGGTCAATGGCCATCTGGAACAAGTGGGCATCGTTCGGTGACGTGATTCTCAAAATTAATTTTAAATCATCTGCGAACAATAAAACAAGTGCATAAGTTACAGTGTCGACAATGTCATTAATAAAAATAATAAAGAGACAAGGTCCCAAGATACTTCCAGCCGGCACTCCCGATGAGACGGTGAAAGTCCGTGACTTTCTGTTGCCGATTCCAACAAACTGTGTGCGTGATGTCAAATACGCATGGAACCATTTGACAAGTCCACGCCCAAATCCGAATCTCGCCAACTTTTGTAGAAGTCTCTTGTGCTTGACTCTATCGAATGCTTTCTCAAAGTCAGTGTACAATACATCAGTTTGACATTTAGCTATCATCGAATCCATAGTGTAGTTCACCATCTGCAGTAAATTCGTTGAAGTTGACCGATTTTTCACAAAACCATGCTGGTTATGGATGATTTTGCCATTCACAAATGCTTGAATTTTATCGTACACAATACTTTCGAACACTTTTGCTATCATCGGTATTATCACAATTGGCCTGCAGTTCGATGCAACGCTTTTTTTTCCCAGATTTAAAAATCGGTACTATTCTCGAGTTTTTCAATATGCCTGGCACAATTCCCGCTCGCAATGACTTGTTGAACAACTTTGTCAATGGTTTTGTCAATGAATTCGCACAATTTTTCAGTAGTTTCGGTGAAATACCATCCGGTCCAGCTCCTTTGTTCACATTGATCGAAAGCAGTGCCTTCAATACATCAGCCTCGTTCAGTTCGATGTCAAACGCATTATCACCGCATTCATTCAGCAAACCATCTAAACCAATGTCGTCACTCGGTGTGTGTTGACTTTCGAAGAAATCCGCAAATAACTCCGCTTTCGACGCTTCACTAGTTGCTGTTTGGTTGTTGTACTCAACAATCGACGGAATCTCACTGCGTTTGCGTCTATTGTTAACAAATCTCCAAAAATGTTTCGGGTTGGACTTGATGTCGGATTGTATGCGGGTAATGTATGACTGGAACAGCTGACCCTGTAATGCTACGAAGGAATCAGTGATAGCCATATAATCGACGTAATTTTCTGTGACCTTTGCCCGTCTGTGTTCCTTTCTTCTTAAATTATTCAAGTGTTTCAAATTTTTATTGTACCACGGTGGATCTGTACTCTTTTCAACGGTGACTTTTGGGACGAAATTGTCCATTGCTTCGTGCACAACATTCTCAAATATCCGAAACGAATTTCCAATGTCTTCCTGCTGCTCAATTTCTGAAGAAATATCTCTCCCAGCAAAGAATTCATTCATCGCTGCAAAATCAGCCGCTTCGTACTTGTAAAACTCAGTTACGTCATTCGATTCACGCTCAATTTCATCAATTGTGATTTCAACTTCGATCGCTTTGTGCCACACATCGGTTTCTATCAACGGTCTCAACGACTCCGCAAGCGATAAATCGTAGAATTTGTTTGTGAATACAAGATCCAAAACATTGCCGGCAGGATTTTCAAGATTGCACATTTGATGGAAACCGCAGCCGAGCATTGTATCATCCACAGCTACGCCACCCTCTGTCGTCACATTCATTGGCAAATAATAATCACCGTCTACCGCCTTAACCCACTTCACTCCCGACTGATTAAAATCACCACACACAATTACAATGTCATTGTCATCATATTTGATTTTTGTCACTATCTCCGCAAATTCTAAAAATTTTTCTGTCTCATGCACCGAGCGAATGTACACAGCAAAAACATAAATATTACACGTTGACAATTTTACTTTTACACACACATATTCAAGTCTGGTTATTTCCGTCAAAATAATTTTTTCACTGTGTAATCTTGAGTCTATCGCTACTAAAACACCACCTGTGTTTGTCCCTGATTTTGATGAGAATATTTCAGAAAATGGCAGAAATATTTAAATAAATATTTTTGTTAGCCTTATCGAAGAGCTACAAGCCGTGAACACCAAGAAAGGTACGGGTCCTGATGGTATGCATCCATTGATACTAAGAAACTGTGCGAGTCATTTGGCGGCTCCACGCACCGAGATTTTCAATTTTTGTTCGGAAGGTACCCCAAAAATACACTTTTTGGATGAGTTTCTTAGTAAAAAGTTATTTTTTTCGAGAAATATTGGGAATCTACTAACACAGAATCTCTTATGAATGATTTTTGGGGTACCTCCCGAACAAAAATTGATATTTTCATAGTAAAATCCATGAAAAACGTATATTTTGTTCGGGAGGTACCTTAAAAAGTCAATTTTGAGAGTTTTTGTCTGGGTAGACTCCCCATATTTTCGATAAAAAATAGCATTGCACCAAGACACTATCCCTAAAAAGCCTATAATTAAGGATTTTTTGGTCAAAAGTCGATTTTTTGGGAGTTGAAATCGAATATGAGGCCAGAAATATGTGAAAACATCACTCGATTTGGTCATGTAAGTACCCAAACTGTTCATAAAGGACCATACCAGATGTTCAAAGGCAGAAAAGGTA
Organism: Sitodiplosis mosellana; assembly: GCF_009176505.1. Taxonomy (NCBI): domain Eukaryota; kingdom Metazoa; phylum Arthropoda; class Insecta; order Diptera; family Cecidomyiidae; genus Sitodiplosis; species Sitodiplosis mosellana. Next base: position 84,262 of record NW_022600537.1, on the reverse strand, counting down.
GAAACCATTTGCTTTTACCTGTCAAACCGAAGCTCATGTTTGTGATTTGCTCATTTTGGCCTGAAATTTGTCTTATATGTGTGAATCAATTGTCGCCATAGTTCATCCAAATCGCAATCTGACAAGTACCAAAATTTTTATACAGGTTTTGGCTACACGACACAAGTCCAAAACTGAACAAAAGTCCACCACCTGGGTGGCCAGTAGAGCGAAAAATGCAAAAAATGCCGAAAAATTGCCATTTTTTCGGTCATTTTACACTGTAACTGACCCAGAATGCCTTTTCAAGGGCTAATGTCTTCGCAAAAGTTGTAGATATTGACGAGCCAGACAAAACCCCATCATCAGTTTTTGCCGAAAATTGGCTGGAAAAATGATTTAAGTCGAAATGTTGCGATATGAATTGTCTTCCGAAAACTGTGTCATCAAAATTTTGATATGGGGCTTGCTTCACCAATTTCTATGGCACCCATGTCGTCTTTTTAGACAAAACCTATTTTTTTGAGGTATATTTTTCGAAACTGGCCGGACTTTTCAGATGAGGGACAACTTTTTTTTTTTGAAGCAGTCTAACGGACACACAGACAAAACTATTATCTCAGAATGATTGGTGGAGACGGCAAAGAAAATTTTCAAATAACTCATGAACTAATGGTCCGATTTTGACGTTCTTGGTCTTGTTGGAAAGGTCTCGACGAGAAGCTTCAGAAAAACCATGTTTTGAGATGACTGGGCCGCGTCCACCCCCCGATGAATGGGAAAAACTGAGAATTGCTCCAAATTTTTAAGTGGCCATATCTATGGAGACGGTTGGTCGATTCCCAGGTTTGAATGCATTTTCTGAGCCTATGAGCCAAGGGATTTCTGACGATACTTCATTTATACCAGATGGCCCCTTAGAAAAAAAGTTCGAAATTGCGTGTATATATAGGCGAGTTCGACTTTCAGCACAGAGTTGCGTTCGTCACTCGCGCCTGCTGTCGCCGGCTGTGATATGTTCATCAAAAACTTCATTCACACATTGCTAAAGCCAATAACACACATTTTACGAGAATCTTTGAATTCTGGCTATGTGCCACACCAACAACATGAATCGTAAATGGAAGATATTCAGCAAATGATGCTCTAGCGGCATCTATACGGTAGAGTTTAGAAATTTGATTAAATGATTTCGTCACAAGGTTTACCCAAATATTGGAAATGGTATTTGTCAAAAATGGCATTTCAAACGTCATTCATGATTCATGTTGGTGAACTTCCGATAGGGACAAACAGAACTCTGAAAGGTTTTGGATCTGTTGAATATAATAACATTGTGCTTCACAGCGTTGTGCCAAACACATGGAAGCGCTCTTATGTGCACAAAAGTGGAGCTAAATACAAAATTGAGAATTATCGTGGAGTAGCACTGCAATGCATAATACCTAAATTATTGGATTCGATAATAGCGAATCATTTGAATTATCAAATGAAGAACATTATCGATGGCAGCCAACATGGTTTTGTCAAAAGAAAGTCAACAATAACGAATCTGGCTGAATTTGCTTCACATACATTTTTTTTTTTTTATTTAACACCGCCAAGCTCTGGCTGAATATATTATAATAGAATGTGGCCGGAAAAGAGTGCAAGACTGTTACATCAATTAGTATTTGCTTACAATGATTAATAATAACAATAACTATCAGTTCTCGCCTCGTTAAAAACCAGGCTCTTTTCGTAAACCCTTTGCATTTACACAAGTAGGACATGAAAATAAAAACACAGTCATACAACCAAGTTGGAAATGCTTGATATTAGTCCGATAGCAAACGGTCCAAAATAACCTTTGGTAAACGTTTCCAAAGGGACAAAGGCTATGTGAAGCGTTAACTTTGGGACTGCAAAAGTCGTCACTCAATTTATACAGTTGTTCGAAATCGAACAACGTATTTAAATTTTCAATCGCGCTTCCATTGGAAGCGCGGCATATAAATAACGGTCGGACCACGGTCCGGCCTCAGTTGAATAGAAATTTTTTTTTAATAATAATGTTCGGCACCAATGGCATTTCTTTGCCCTAGGTGGTTTATTTAAATAACAAGTAATGATTAAATAAGTAAATAAATCAATTTGGTGTGCTATAATTATTTACAGATTTCTGCCCTTGAAGAAATTTTTTAGTTTATCCTTTATAAATTCAATAGTTTGATTAAAATCATAATGTTCAGCGTATTTATTGAATTTAGTCACCATGTTATTTAGTGGATCTTTGGAATTAGTTTCGATTAGTAAATTTTTATTTCTAGTATATCTATTTGGAATTCTAAAATTTAGCAACTTGATCAAATTAGATGAAGAGATGGTAGCCTTTATCAATGAGAAAATAAATAATATTTGTGAGATTGATCGCCTATCTTCTAAAGTATTCATGTGAAAAAATAGCAGTCTATGTCTATATGTAGGTAATTCATAACGATGTGGCCACTTGAAATTGCGTAGCGCAAATTTTAAAAACTGTTTCTGAATTGATTCGATTTTGTCGGTATGTGTTAGATGTTGTTCAGGCGCCCATACTGGAGATGCATATTCGACGATAGGCAAAACAAATGTTTCAAATAGTCTCTTAATAGTCCATGGGTCGTCGAATTCTTTGGAGAAACGTCTTATCCAGGCTAGTCGCGATTTTGCCTTTGATACGATGTGATTAATATGGTTGTGGAATGTCATTTTTTGATTCATTATCACACCTAAATCTCTGATTTCTGTAACAGTGTCTATTGTTGAATCGCCAAGGGTGTAGATAAATTCGATTGGGTTGTTACCGCGGTAATTGATATCTTTTTTGTTTTTTTTCACGTTCAAATTCAGTCGATTAATTTTAAAATATTTATTCGCAGCAGTAAGATCATTTTGTAGAGTGTGGCAATCGGTTATAGATGTTATTGATTTTGAGATTTTTGAATCATCGGCGAATAGGTGGAGCCAAGAATCCTTAATGTAGTTGGGAAAGTCGATCAAGAACATAATAAATAAAGTTGCACCGATCGGATATCCCTGGCCAACACCCGATGTAACGTTGACTGGGTTGGAAATGGTTTTTGAATTTATTCGCACAAGTTGTTTACGGTGCTTTAGATATTCTCTTATCCAGTTCAATAATTTCAAGTTTGTGGCATAATAAATCGCAATCAACTGCATCAAATGCTTTTGAGATGTCAAGATAAATCGCATCGACTTGTTTGTGTTTGTCTATGCTTCTACTAACAGTTGTGGTAAAATCAATTAAATTTGTTACTGTCGATTTCCCATTTATGAATCCATGTTGGTGATCGGAAATGATATTTTTTAGGTATTTTTTCAAATGATGTGCGATTATGGAATCAAGTATTTTAATTATGGCACATTGTACTGCAACTCCACGGTAATTTGTGACTTCATTTTTGTTGCCATTTTTGAAGATTGGACGAATGAATGAGCTCTTCCATATGTCTGGGACAGTAGCACTAGTAAGCGACAGTTTTAGAAGAATAGCGATTGGTTTTTTCAACGATGAGACACACTTCCGGAGGAATAAATTTGGCAAATTATCTGGACCCGTGACTAAATTGCATGGCAGTTCTCTCAAGCATGATTCGATGATATGTTCGTTGACTTTTATTGATGGAATATGTTGACAAATATTTCGAATTTTTTCAATGTCATCAGCTGATTCGTTGAATATTGTTACAGCATTTGAGTTAGGAGGCGGGTAGGTTGATTCGAAAAATATTCTGGAAAAGTCGGCTATTTCTTTCTCTGAATTGGATTGTTTGTTGTTAAATTTCATCGTTGGTGGGAGATCATCGGATTGTTTTTTTGAAAATTTCACGTGTTTAAAAAATTGTGTCGGATCTTCACTTATCAACTGTTGCATTTCAATTTTGTATTCTCTGTATCTATTTCGAATGTATTGTTTGTATTGGCGTCGTATTTCTTTGTATTCAGAATATAAATAAGCTGACATGAATTTTCCATACTTTTTGTGTGCACTATTCACTTGATTTTTAAGATTAATTGCCTCTCTGTCGAACCATTTGGGGTGAATCACAGTTTTACGAGTTTTCATTTGGACATTCTTGTTGATAACTGAGTTAATTAATATGTAGAACCTGTTTGTTTTATCATGTAAATTTCCGTCATGTAATAAATTATCCCAGTCAATATTGAGGAGTTTTTCATTAATCGCCCTGTAGTTTGCATTGGTGAAATCGAAAAATGTTTCGTCTGTGTGAGTGTTTGGGTCGGTAAAATTGAAAGCGAATTCAAAGATAATTGCTTTGTGATGAGCTTCATTTTTCAATAGTTCATCAGTACATAAGTTACAGGCACATTGTTCCGGATCATTTGTCCATATTAAATCAAGTATGTGGTCGTTGTTGTTTAGATGATAATTGATTTGGTTTAGTCCCAGTTCGTAAAGATCTTCAATGGTGTTTTTTTCTTGTTCTGACGTCATATTGATTGCTGTATAGTAATTTAATGAGTCGTCGGCAAGTTCCCATTTCAAATTTGGAAGATTGAAATCACCAAATAAAAATATAGATGAAGTATCGATATCATTTCTTTTGTGAATTTGTTTGATAAGGTCCATATGAGCAGCGTATAAGGTTGCTGGTGACTGTGGAGGTATATAGAGTGATCCAATGAATAAATTGCAGTTTTCGTGACTTATTTTTATCCATATTTGCTCACAGCCATTTTTTTCGCCACATAAAATTAATTCCGAGTTCAATGATTTGTCCACGGCAATAAGTGTTCCACCTTTTCCAGTTTTGTTACTTGTATTTTTTGTTCTGTCACATCGATAAACAGTGTAGGTGGGGGGGAACAGATCGTGTGAGTCTACTGAGTCGTTAAGTCCAGTTTCTGTTAACACATAGATTTGGTGGTTTACTGTGAGTACATTGGCATAAAACAGGTGAAATATCGATAGAAGTCCGTTTGCGTTGTGATAGTACATCGAGAATTCGTTGAACGTTTTTCTTCTGTTTGGATTCGCATTTTTTCGACCTATTGTGAACGCTCGTTTGTTGTTATTGATGATGACTGGTGGAAATTTGGTTGGTGTGAGAGATGTTGCTGTGTGAATGGTTGTTGTGTGTTCAAATATACTGGATATTGGTACAGTGGCTGAGGTATTACAAATGCCTGCATTTGTGGCTGCGGTGGTGGAGGTGGTGGTTGGTGGTATTGGCGTTGATTCCAGAAAAAAAAATTTGTTCTGATATGGATTGTTGATTTGTTGAGGTGTGTAATGCAAGAAAGAATTGTTCATCGAGGGTCGATTTGCATTATTTTGATTTGCAAATCGATTGAGATTCCTTTCAAAGCCAACATTTCGGTTTCTATTTTCACTTGGTTTGTAGTTATTCATTCGCTGAGAATTGTTGGTTCGGTTGAACTTCAAATTAGAGCGATTTGTTGTTTTTGTCTGACCGATTGTGTTGTCGTTGCTGTTACTATTCAGATTGTTTGAAACCTGAACTGGTTTTGAGTGTTTGTTTGTTTTTGTTTTAAGTGGTTCAGCTGTGTAATTTGGCGCCCATAGATTCTCATCGGCAATCCGTTTGTAAACATCTTCATTCAATGTGGTTATTTTGTACGAAATAAACGATTTCTTTTGAATATCATCTTTTGGGCTCACCAAGGGTGCAACAGAGAATGTGTGATTGCTTAAATTTGTCGATTTTATTATGTGACGCGCAATCGAATCGGCATTAACTTTTGTTGGGTGAAATTTAGACACATACAATTCAAAAATTCCCGATTTTGTAGTTGTTGAATGTTGTGCAACTTGTTCATGTGATTCTGGTGGGAAAAGTAAATCATCATCATTCATATCACTGTCGATGATGTTGACATGGTTGTACTGTTCAATTTGGGTTGAGATTGGTGCTGTTGTTGTTGTTATTGTTGGTGTCTGATTTTTTTCTCTTTGTGTTGTTTTAGCTGGTCCCTGAGATGTTGATGCTTCACAGTCATCGACAAACGCGTTCAAATGTTCAATTGTTGATAGTAAACTTGAATAATATTCATTTTGAGTTTGTAACTGAATTGACCATTGTGAGGCGATTGAGTTCAATGAACCAATTTGTGTTTGAATCGTGGTGAAATCGACATCGTTTGTTGTGTGACGATTGTTGAATTGAGCTTTCAAATTTGTCATTTCTGCTAACTTTTCGTTCAAAGCGGCTTCTACAGCCAACTTGTCCTTTTTTAATTGTGTTATTTGCGCCTTTTGATCTTTGTTCTTTGTTGTTAACTTATTGGCATCACTTTCTAAACGAATTTTTAGATCATTGTATGAGCCGGTTTTCTTACATCTCGGACAAACAAATTCAAATGATGAGTTGATGTTGAACATAACACTGATTTTAGCTGATATCTCCTTCATATTCGGTGGATTAGCTGAGTTTACACCAAGCCATGATAACAATTGCTTTATCTCTGGGAGTTGTGTGATGCACTCGAAAAAGCATGGAATCAGGCATCTGGTGCATGTGAGATTTAGTCCATGACATTTGTCACCATTGGTTTTGAAGGCAGTTGTGGTTGGTTGACATTGTTTTATTTAAAAACGAACTGTTTAAAAATGAGTTGTTTAGTAGATTTGATAACATCGGCAAGTGATTGTGAGGTTATGTTTGCCGTATCACAGTAACACAGTATATTAAATATAATAAATATAATGATTTGAGAGTTCCAGGCTAGAACCTTTATTATTTTTGCACAAATATATATTTAAACTTTCATAAAACTAAACTTTTCGACTAAACAATTAATTGTAACTATAAATTAAATAAAAAAATATACGGAGACATCACATTGTTTACTTCTGTATGTTATGGCGTTTTGTAATAGAGAACGGACGAATAAAGTTACAGAAGACGCCAACGCCGTGTTTTTTATTTCTTTTATTTTTTGTTCAGTTTTATTTGTTAGTTTCCTTTTCTGACTCGCAATACTTTGTTGGCAATCCCAACAAAAATGGAGGCCCCGGCGTGATTCTCTGAATACGGAGATCTTGCCTGTTTGCCAGAAAACCAATCTCTTCACCAAAATTCACGCCATAAGTGGATCGAATCTCGTCGCCGAGACGAACGTCAAACAACGACGTTATCATCATGTGCAAGTCAACTCGAGTGTCGATGACTGATCACCAACGACGCCGAGTCGTACAAGATGAAAAAATACAACATCCAGAAAAATTCCCAGAAAAGATGTACATTGCACCAAGCACAAAAAACTCCAGATAAGCACCGAAGCATGCACCAAGCAAACACATTTTGTCATTTCACAATGACCAATGTGCCAACAGATTTGTTGCAACACGACGACAAATCACTCAGGCAATTCGTCTGCGTTATTGCAGCAATTGCTTGGGACAGCATCATAAATTCATGAGAAATTCATGACAAAAACCAAATCATCATAAATTCACTTTTATGACATCCAGACGGTCGACAAGCATCCAATTGCTTGGTAAATTCCCAGCGACCTTTCTCATTTAACACTTTTCAGCTGAGTTTGGACATTGAACATGCCAAAATGTTCAACTTCCAAACGCAACACCAAATGTGTTCGGGCCAATAGAGATAACATTGCATCGCCTAAGATGATGTCAGCATGTCATTATGCTGAAAAAATTCCCCGAACACTCGACGAGAGACCGTTCAAAATGCATGCCAAATGTGTTTACAAAACAACATTCTCATCGCATGAGCACATGACGAGCACGCTCAACACAACGAGAATCACATTACATCGCACCAACACAGACCAAGCGATAGCCAATATCGCATGAGTGATTGGTTCTCGGAACAACGTCGCCATAGCGACGCTGAGTGGCCACACACACACTAATACACAGACGCACACCAAACCACCGTCAACGGTTGTGCGAATCGACGAGCATCGGCATTTCACCATTGATTCATTGTATCCTGTGCTCTCGTCGACTAAAGTTGAAAAAATTAGCGTTCAGCGTTTTTCAAGTGAAATTTTTTAGTGAGAATTTTTACTAAGTCCGAATCTAGTAAAACCCATATCAATTTTAATAATTTATCGCTGCCAATAAGCAAATACATACTTCTTTCAAATTAATTATTGCGAATTTTCGTGGATTTTCTGCAAATAATCGAATTGTGAAATTCATCGAGAATTGTTTTGTTTTCTCCGGCCATCTTGATTTGAAGAGAACTTGCATACTACGCAGTAAATTTATACGAGTAAGTATCCAGCAAACAAAATAAAAGTGCCATAGCTTATTTTTTGTTTAATTTTCGACAGTGAAAGTGAGTAAAAGTAAGAAAATGGAAACTCGCTCCAAAGGCGCTATTCCAAAAGTAAAACCAAATGACGCCAAAAGTCAAAAGATTGCCGAACAAGTATTAAACAGCATCATCGTTGAATCGATGTCGGCAGGCAACCAACAAGCCAATTCATTGCCTCAGGCGAGCCAATCGTCACCGGCCGTGCCAGAAACGGCAGGAGGAGGACAATCGATGGATGGTCAATCAACGGCACCATCGGTCGGCTCCAGCGCCATGGATTTCGCTAATGATCATCAAGACGATGCCGTCGAGGGTTTTCATGATGCGGATGAAATGAGTGTGTTGGAAGGCGCAGCAAGCGTTCCGGCCACATCACCATCGCCAGCTACGATGAATGAAATAGTGGTTTCGGATGATGTGATCGAACGACCCATTCAAAACGCGCAGCCAAATGTGCAACAAAAAAATGGGCAAATCGCAGTAACCGCACCAATGCAGGTATTCGATCGCAATGCTGATCTAAGCTTGCCAAGCCGTCGGTTCGATTTGCCGCAGGAATTGTCGAACGCGAGCAAGTGCTAAATCATTCAGAGCTTGAGCAAAGCCAGAAATTGTATGACCAAGCTACCAAACTGCGAACCAGTTTGATGTCGGAAATTCGCACTCGCCTAGAGTATTTAAATCCAGCAGTTCGCCATCAAAATTATGCGCCAAACAATGCCAACATTGATAATCGGCATCCAGATCACGTCCGCCGAATGGATGCAAAAATTACACCATTCAACGGTGTTACTGATCGTGACCAGTGGCCAGTATTCAAGGCGACACCTTCATTCATCGCAGATCTTTCCTCCAAACTTTGCCGTTTATCGCTGCGATCGTTCCAACGAGACTGAACAATGGCAAATAACAAAGAAAAAACGAGGTGGCGATGTTTTGATAGCCGTTGATAAGTCAATAAAATCACAATTGATTGGAACTGGTGCACCATACGGAGCTGAGCAAGTTTTGACAAAGGTGAAATCGAACAACAGAAACATTTTTCTGATCGAAGTCTATATTAAACCAGACTCTCCTTACGAAGTCTATGAGGCTAACATGAAAGCCATACGTGAGGTGGCAACAAAAATGGAGAGTGAAGATGTCATCATATTATCTGGCGATTTTAACATACCAAAATTATGCTGGTTCACTGACGATAATGAAGATCCTGAAATTGCCATTCCATTAAATGCTACGAGAAAAAAGGAATTGATCGTTCTTGATACGTTCCATGAATTGGGTTTAGTTCAAATAAACAAACACAGCAACCGAAATAGTTCAACGCTCGACTTAGTTTGGACGAATTGCGTTGACTTGATTACATGCCATAAATCCGATTGTCATCTATTGAAAAGAGAAGTGCATCACCCTTTTGCACTTGAAATTAAAATTCACGACTTTGATAGCAACCAAATCAAGACTGCGTTAAAACTGAAGTACCATGATTTCATGGGAGCCGACTATGACGTCATCAATAATAATTATTGCAACTTAAATTGGAATGACATTTTATCTGGAATTGACTTGGAGCAAAATATTAGTAATTTTTACAATATCATCAATTCGGTTATTTCAGAGAATGTTGAGTTGAAAACCAAATCTATTTCAAGTCATCCGAAATGGTTCAGCAGAGATCTCATCAACATGAAAAACAGAGCAAACACGCTTCATAAGCAGAAAAAATCGAGTCTTTCAGCAGTTCACGAACATGCGGAATTGAGAAAACAATACAAAGCTTGTGCTCGTTCTGCCTTCAAAAACTATAAGCTTGAGATGGAATAGCTCATCGATAAAGATCCTACAAATTTTTTTGATTACGTGAATACATGCAGAAAAACACATGAAGATCTGCCCAGCGAGATGGAGTATGATGGCAATAAATTAAGTTCACAACAAGACATTGCTGACTGAATTGCAAATCATTTCATGAAACCATATACGCAAAATGATACTCCCGTTAATAATTACAAAGACAGTGAATCGTTCCTGAGAGATTTGTGCCTTAATATTCCAACAATTGATATCACCGAAGACCTAATTCTGGAAACGGTCAATAAGCTGCCAACCAATACAGTATCTGGCCCGGATGGAATTCCAAACATTTTTATTAAAAGGTGCATCCATATTGAGTGAATCAATTAAAACTGGTTTCGCACCTGATATATGGAAGAGGTCTTATGTACGGCCAATACACAAAAGTGGCGTTAAAACTAAAATCTACAACTAACGTGGTGTTGCTCTACAATGTGTAATTTCCAAATTACTAGATTCCATTATTGCTAATCACCTGAACTTCCACACAAAAAATATCATCTATGAAAGTCCACAATAACGAATCTGTCCGAATTCACATCACGAACTATTACCAATATGGAAAAGCATATCCAAACCGATGCTATTTATCTGGACATAGCTAAGGCGTTTGACTCGGTTAATATTGGGCTACTTATCCAAAAACTGAGCATTATACCCATAATGCTTTGGATAATTTGAAGGGAGAAATTCTAAATTGGATACAGTCATATTTGGATGGAAGACAACAAATTGTCAAATTGAATGAAGCAATGTCAAAAAGCATTGAAGTTACCTCGGGAACCGGACAGGGCTACCCAATTGGTGTAACATTGTTTCTACTATTTATCATTGACCTGCCCCATCATACAATCGACTCAGTATTACAATCATTTGCTGATGATACCCGACTATGGAAAAACATTCAAGACTATGATGATTGCTTAGCCTTACAAGCTGATCTGAATAGGATTGTGAAATACTTCCAAAGTAATCAGCTGAAATTGAAAAAAAAGCAATTTTTACTATTTGCACTGCGTAAAATGAAATGGTCGCATGGATTTAAGTTGCCACCATACGAATGTCGATTGCTGGAATTGCAAATGATTACGCTTGCTGAGCGAAGAAAAATAGCTCAAATCGCAATGGTTCATAATGTGTTATGCGGGCATACATCATCGAGACACATTATGAACGAAATCAATATTAGGACACTACGGCATCGGACGAGAGGCACATCATTCCTGTCTCTACCAGTAAACACCGTGATTACTCCAGATTTGAACCAATCAATCATATGCTGTCTACGTACAATGATTTTTATAACAAGTTTGTGCCAATTAAGCCACCTTTAACTCATAAAGAAAATAAGAATTATCATAATGTTCCTACTCCAGTCTGTGATACTTATTTAGGAGTACAAATTATTATTATTATTTACGAGTACAAATACTGTTAAATAGAGAATTAATGAATATTTTAAAAGAAATAGATTATTATGGAGAGAGTAATAAATTTTATGCAAATATAGCAACTCAATTAATGTAATATAATGTAAATATATAAAAGAATATTTACATCAAATAAACCACCGCTGGTAAAGAAAGGCTGTATGGTGCAGAATAATAATAATAATAATAATTTGGTATTTTCTGTTCTGAAACACAGAAAATTGAGAAATTGTCTTACAAAAATTCAAAATCGTCCATACAGCCACTGTTTTATAGTTAGAACGATCTCATGGCGTTCCATTGAGCATATCTCAATCATTTCACTTGATAAAACATACGAGTTAAAAAAAAGTTTGCAATCTGAAATTTGATTCATTTGCTCTCGTACAAAAATGACTTCAAAATTTTGCTACGAAAAATTGAAATATATTTATTTTCGGAATTTTTATGAGCTGAATGAGTTTCTATGGTCCAATTGAACATAATGAATCCATTTGTACGACTAAAATACCAAGAACAAAAAATTTCGTTACTCAAAAGATGATGTCGAAAATTGACATGTAAAAAATCGATTCAATTTTTTTGACCAAAATTTTGAAATACACTTGTTTCTCACAGTTTAATGAATTCAATGAGTTTCTAAGGGTCAAATAAACTCATTGAATCCACTACTGTGTTTAAAATATTGGAAACAAAAAATTTCGCCATTCAAAAGTTGCAATCGAGAATCTCCCATATAAGGCAAAAATCGATTCAGAATTTTTTTCAACGAAATTTTCAAATCGAATAATAATTCATAGTTTAATAAACTGAATGAGTTTCTGGAGTCTACTTGAACACATTGAAACCAATTCTATAGCTTAAATACGCCAAACAAAAAATTTTGTCGTTTAAAACTTGGAATCGAAAATCATTCATATTGGGAAAAAAGTGACTTGAAGTTTTTTCAACGAAATTTTGAATTACACTTTTTTATGATGATTCATGTTGAATCCAAATGCTCATACTATAAATTTATATGACAGATAAAATTTTGAAACGTTTTTATTCTGCATTTGGCTGGGGTGTTTGGTCAGATTCTTTAAATTTATGCCAAATTGATGCAAATAGAACAAAATGTACCCATGATTTCTTCATTTTTTCAGTTTGATAACAGTTTCAATTTTAAGGTAGACTATAAATTTATTGGGTATACTATAAATTTTTTTTTTGCTCTTTTCTGTGTTTTTTCGAAAAATTTCAGTCCTATGGAATGAGTTAGGACAAATAATGACGATTGGCATCAAAAACCTCATTGATTTCATCAATTTTTTTGATTTTTTTGAGTTTTTTCGGTGAAAATTGATTTTTCTGAAATTGTTTTTTTTCGACTTTCCTTTATTTTTTTTGCAAAATTTCAATCGAATGGAACATATTAGGGCCTAAAAAGAAGTTTTACATCAAATTTTTTCAATTTTTTCGACTTTTTGTAATTTTTTTGCAAAAATTTCGAGGTCCTATAATTTCGCAACTACTCGAAACAGAGCAATATTGTCTGAAGCAACTTTTTTGTACTCCTCAAGAGCTTTGCATGTCAACTACTGAAAGTGCTAAAAGAGTTCTAAAAATGTACTAAAAAGTACTAAAATTTGCAAACCCTTCATATGGCTGTGGTCGACTCTGGGCGATGGATTACTGCACAAAATCATGTTAAACGTACAGTATTGGACCGTGATATACCCTACTGAGCGTAACCTAGCTGTTATATTAATATTTGAATACAAAAGAATTCCCATATTTCCTAAGAATTTCACATTCCGTTGAATATTGTTTTATTCATTTGGCACATGTGCCGGACAAGTACCAAGCAAACTGAAATATATTTATCTCGGTATTTCAGAGCCAACCAGTATAACCAGATCTGACTTTTATCTTCAAGACTTTGAAAAATTTGATAAAATTCAAATAATTACCGATTTACGGTTTTTCATCAATTTTTAAAAATATTGAACCAAAAAATGATTTTCATGCTGCTAGTGTCCATCAAAAATTGACTGCCGTACATTTTCATGCAAGTATAAAGTGCATGAAACCATCATAGATATGATATAAATGGGATTTTATATCCAAATGTAAGATATCAAAACAAATCGGTAATTATTTGAATTTTATCAAATTTTTCAAAGTCTTGAAGATAAAAGTCAGTTCTGGTTATACTGGTTGGCTCTAAAATACCGAGATAAATATATTTCAGTTTGCTTGGTACTTGTCCGGCCCTGGTACCAAATGAAAAAAAAATTCGTCGGACTGTGAAATTCATAGAAGATAAGGGACAAGTTTTCTATTCAAATATTAATATAATAGCTAGGTCACGCTCAGTAGGGTATATCACGATCCAATACTGTACGTTTAACATAATTTCGTGCAGTAATCCATCGCCCAGAGTCGACCACAGCCATATAAAGGGTTTGCAAATTTTAGTACTTTTTAGTACATTTTTGAACTCTTTTAGAACTTTTAGTAGTTGACATGCAAAGCTCTTGAGGAGTACTAAAAAGTTGCTTCAGACAATATTGCTCTGTTTCGAGTAGTTGCGAAATTATAGGACCTCGAAATTTTTGCAAAAAAATTACAAAAAGTCGAAAAAATTGAAAAAATTTGATGTAAAACTTCTTTTTAGGCCCTAATATGTTCCATTCGATTGAAATTTTGCAAAAAAAATAAAGGAAAGTCGAAAAAAAACAATTTCAGAAAAATCAATTTTCACCGAAAAAACTCAAAAAAATCAAAAAAATTGATGAAATCAATGAGGTTTTTGATGCCAATCGTCATTATTTGTCCTAACTCATTCCATAGGACTGAAATTTTTCGAAAAAACACAGAAAAGAGCAAAAAAAAATTTATAGTATACCCAATAAATTTATAGTCTACCTTAAAATTGAAACTGTTATCAAACTGAAAAAATGAAGAAATCATGGGTACATTTTGTTCTATTTGCATCAATTTGGCATAAATTTAAAGAATCTGACCAAACACCCCAGCCAAATGCAGAATAAAAACGTTTCAAAATTTTATCTGTCATATAAATTTATAGTATGAGCATTTGGATTCAACATCAATGGATTGAAAGAGTTCCTTTGGGCCAACAGAACTCATTGAAACCAATACCATGTTTAAAATTTGCAAAACAGAAAATTTCACCGGTCACAAGATGATGTCGAGAATTCTTCATATAACACTCTCGAAAATCCTGCCATATCTGTTATTAATATACCTTGTAGTAAACGCGTTCATAGTGTTTCACTGTAGTAGCGGTGTTACCTATTAAATTTTCTTGTAGTAATACTACAGTGGAATTTAATAGGATACTTTGCTACTACAGTGAAACACTATGAACGCGTTTACTACAAGGTATATTAATAACAGATATGGCTGATTTTTGAGAGTGAAGGGAACAAATCAACTCAATTTTCAAATCGTTCAATCTTCAATGTTCCTAAGTTTTCGTAATTTGGTATTGTACCATTCAATCGCAGGATGTGCTTCATCAATTTTTAGAATTGGATTTTTGCATAATTTCAAATCGTGTTCAATTTCACTTTTCTACACTCCCAAACATATAATTTCCAATTTAATCCAATTCTTCATGAATTGAAATTAGGAAAGAATCATATTTTAATCAGACCTTAATATCAGAGCTATTTCAATACTCTGTTTTCTATACATTGTCACATAGTAAAAATTTTAACCGTGTTTTTGGCGTAAAGCGTATAGTGTACCACGCACCTACCCTACGGCCCTAGAATAACGCTCGATCCCATTATTTTCGGCGTTCAAAAATCGAGAAAAAACTGATTTTTAAGGGATCAAAAAATCAGGGGCGATCGCAATACTTTTCTTACACGACATGGTCGTGTGGAAAAGTAAAATTTGCCTTTGATTCAAGCAAATTAAAAGAAGAACAAAAGTACGGACAACAGCAAAGACTGTTGAAAATTTAACGCTTTGAAAATATTAAATGTGAAATGAGTGACAAGTTCCATTTATGTTTCATTATAACAATTGTTTTCTTATTTGATGGTTATAATACATTATATTTTCCAGTACACTTCAATGTCATTTATTGTTCAGTTACGCTTTGAAGATTATCTATTGTTATTATTGTTGGTAGCGACAACTTTCTAGCGTTACGGTTCGTTTTAATAATCTTAATAGGTGTTTCATTCACTGATGATGGTGCCATTGCATGTAGTCCAATATGTTTACTCTTGATCGTATTTATAACTTGCTGAAAATTTATGAAAAAGAGACCAGCATTACTTAATATTCCGAAATGTCTTTTGAAGCATATGCAATTACGTACAAGAACAAGTTTAATTAGAAATACCGCCAAAGTTAAAAAGCTTATGGTCATGAGAGCAGTTTCTGCTGATGGAAAATCCATTTCATGATTGCTTGGCGACCGCCTGATGCGATTTTCGTTTCGCTGAACAACTGCCGATGGTAATAATAATTTGAGTCGTCTTCCTGTAATAAAATGGTTTATGTCACAACTTTGAAGAATATGACATTCGTTTTTAAGCAAACCTATATCAATTAAAATGCCATTTTGAACACTTTTCAAAACTTTAGTCTTATATTGAATTCCTTCGAGAGTGCCAATTGAGAATGAATGTTCCACATCCATGAAAAATTTTATTATTTCGTCGAAATTAAACGGTTTCAAAATAACAATCCTTCCTTCTTTCTGGAGTGAATTTCGATAATTTTTCTTATTCTCCCTATCAATTTTAGAAGGATGCACTTCACTAAATATTTGTATACTTGCTGAATCATCATTTCTATCGGATTTGTTTGTATAGTGAATATTAACAATACTTTTATTTACTTTCACAAAATCTGGCTTTGGGTTTATATAACTGAAGAAATCCTTGTATTTAGAATAATCAAAGATATGAATTTTTGCGTTGTTCATCATCAATGATGTATTTAGTGTGATTGCATGCGGACTCCTAGTAGATTGTGGTATTTGAACCCATTCACCAGATATCAAGCAACAAGAGCAAATAATTAACCAAAATATTGTCATAAACATTGTCAAAATTTCACTCAGATAACTAAGAAAATGAAGCTTTTGGTAGAATGACGATGAATGCTTAACTGAACTGCTTAGCTCGCTGTGATTTTGAAATGTGTTACACACGTTCATCTTAATTCAAGTGTAATTTACCAGACCAGTGAATTTGATGTCTGCTCAGTCGCTGCTGTTCAACAGCGGTCTAAAACACCGGCGGTTGGTTGCATTGGGGTGGATGAAATAATTTATAACGAATTTATTTATTTAATGAATATTTTCGGAAATAAATCAGAATAAAATATCGAAACAATTTATTTATAAATAAATTATTTCAGAATTTCCGAAAATATTCATCAAAGAATTTTCCATTGATTTTTTCAAATAAATTATTTCGAAATTATCAATGAAATATAGAATTAATTTATGAACAAAAAGAAATTTGTATCAATTATAAAATGAACTACATACGTAATCCAAAATTCTCCGCCCCGCTTCCTGCGTTTACCTTCCGCTTAATTTTTAACCAAAATTCCAATAGAATTTTCTTCATGACAGGATTGCAACACAATGGTTTTGGCTAATTGCATTTGATATGACACAACAGTGATGGAAATTTATTGCTTTTTATTCAAAAATCTCTGAACATTCTGCCATGAAAATAGCAGTTTACCTTGACAAGAACATTAAAAAATCGCTATTTTGACCATTTCAATATAATTTTTGAATAAAATTTCAAGTGTCGATTTTAGATAAAATTCATGGAAAAGTTGGTGTTTGGTTGTTCATTTCGCAAAATAATAAAGGAATTATGTCTAGGTTGACCCGCACTAACCATTTTGCCCATAACTTTTTTTGGAATAAAGATAAATGCAAATGTAGTACACCGTTGGAAAGAGGATCAAAAAAGCTACGATTTGATCGAGGAAAAATTTAGCTTTGGTTGCAACAACAAAAAATTTCAGTCAAATTTCTAACAGGCTTGATTTTTGGCAACACAATTTTTGGCCAACTTGACGTTTTGACTGTCAAAATACGAGATCGGTGGAGTGGGTCAACTTACACATACTCTCCCTACCAGTTTGATCTTGACCAACACCCTGAAAAACGGCTTTTTGTGGGATTTCCCATACAAAAGTGTCATTTTTGAACAAAATTCCAAGAGTTTTAGAAAAAAATGTCGATTTAGACCAAATTTATGGAAATTACGTGTTAAATTGTTCAAAGACTCTCATTATTTTCGCAAAAAATAGCTGTTTGCTTTGATAAAGACCCTGAAAAAAAATGCTTTTCCCAAGCATTTCCCATACAAATGTACCATTTCACAAAGGTTTCCAGGTCCTCAGTCCGAGGCTTATGGTACAAAATTGGTAGGTGAGAATGGGCTCAAAATCAGTTCGAAGCTTTGTCTCAACATTCCAACAATTTTGGCTTTTACAGAACACTATATACACGAAATTTTGATCTTTTTTTTCTAAGAGAGCATCTAGTATGAATGAAGTATCGGTAGAAAGCCCTTGGCTTATAGGCCTAAAAAATACGTTTAAACTTGAGAATTGAGCAACCGTCTTCACAGAAAAAGCCACTTGAAAATTGAGAGCAATTCTCAGATTTTCCCATTTACCGGGCGATTAGCTCGAAATACGTCAAAATCGGACCATCCGTTCAAGAGTTATAGTCATTTGAAAATTTTCTTTGACGTCTCCACCGATTATTTTGAGAAAATGGTGTTGTCATAGGTATGAGGGTCCGGAGGGTCCATATTACTCCCTCATTGAGAGCACCAAAAATATCGTGGGTACTACTACAATTTTTTTCTGGCCACTGCAATAATCTTAGATGCTTCTACAATTTTTTTAGGGCCACTACAATTTATTCTGGGTTACTACAATTACTGAAACAGTTTGGACCAGTCTTGGAGCAGTTTTTCTCCCTAAAAGTGAAAACACTGCTGTAGTCAAATAAATCGTTGAAAACATCAAGAATCGGATGACTGATTTGAATTCTACATTTTTTCTACAATTTTATGGAACCTAGCAACAGAAGAGGAAGATTCAGTTGATGGAAAGTTCAATTTGTGCACAAGATTTGAGTGTTATCAATTTTGGACCAATTTATTTATTTATTCATTAACATCGCCAATAAACTGGCTGAATATTTGGTTTTGCAGGAAAATGACTCCAAGAGTCATGAAAAATCTGATCTTTTGATTTTAATACGATTTAGGGTATAACAGTAAATAGTTTGACTATACATAGCTATTGGTTCTCGACTAGGCAAAAGGATAACCTAATTAATGACTACGCGAATGACCAAACATGAAATGTCTAATGAAAGCCGATTGTCAACGATTCAAGATAATCTAACAACGCGTTTGAAAAATGATAGACTAACTGGAGCGTTGAACATATTAGTGTCGACCTCAATGACTGCAAAAGTCATCGTTCAATTTATCAAATAGGTGGTGAATTGAAGAGAAGTTTTACGTCTAATCTAAACAAGTCCCTGTTGGTAGTTTTTTATTTTATTTATTTCACTTCGCCAAAAACTGGCTGAATATTTTGGTTTGCAGGAAAACGACTCCAAGAGTCGTGAAAAACCTGATCTTTTTGTGTTTGTACAATATATGGTAATTTTATACAATAAATAGTTGTAATAGTCTTTCTCGATTGGTATAACAATTTGGTCTAAAAAGCATTGACACAAGATAACCTAACCAATACATGGAAATGAATAGGTAGCCGAAATGTAAACGGTCCAATATAGCCTAACTTAAACGTGTAAAAATGAAAGACCAACTGAAGCGTTAACACTGTAGTGACGGCCCTAATGACTGCAAAAGTCATCATTCAATTTATCCAGAGGTGATACATTGAAGAAAAGTTTTACGTCTAATCTAACAAGTCCCT
>NW_022600537.1:32815-54722 GCF_009176505.1 Sitodiplosis mosellana | reverse complement strand
ATTCCGTGTAGAATCAATAAGGTGTTTACACAATTTTATTAGATATTATATCGATTCTACGTAGTTCAGTGTGAAAAATGTCTTTTCACGGTCCAATACTGTACATTTATCATGATTTCGTGCAGTAATCCATCGCCCAGAGTCGACCACAGCCATACAAAGGGTTTGCAAATTTTAGTACTTTTTAGTAAATTTTTAGAACTATTTTAGCACTTTTAGTAGTTGACATGCAAAGCTCTTGAAGAGTACTAAAAAGTTGCTTCAGACAATATTGCTCTGTTTCGAGTAGTTGCGAAATTATAGGACTTCGAAATTATTGCAAAAAAATTACAAAAAGTCGAAAAAATTGAAAAAATTTGATGTAAAACTTCTTTTAAGGCCCTAATATGTTCCATTCGATTGAAATTTTCCAAAAAAAAAAAAATAAAGAAGAGTCGAAAAAAAACATTTCCAGAAAAATCATTTTTTTCCGAAAAAACTCAAAAAAATCCAAAAAAATCGATGAAACCATTGCGGTTTTTGATGCAAATCATCCTTATTTATCCTAATTCATTTCATAGGACTAAAATTCTTCAGAAAAACACAAAAAAAAGCAAAAAAAAATTAAAGTCTGACTATAATTTTTATAGCCGACTATAAAATTCAAACCGTTCTACGGCCGACAAATGGATAAAAGTAAAAGTCAAAATTGTTGGATTTAGCTTATTTTTATCCAACATAAAAGGATCTATCATAATAATCTAGCCAAGTGAAGAAAAACCCAACTTTTAAATTTTATAGTCGACTATAATTTTATAGTCGGAGCATTATCATCGGACCTTAATCTTCGTAATACATTGACATAACTCAATTAGTTTCCATTATAAAAGAAATTCCATGACTTATCTCGATAGCGAACGAATAGGCAGACATATTCGAAAACAGACAATTGATTTGAATTCTACAATATATCTACAATAAATTAGAACCATTCTTAATTCGAAAAAAATTCGATTTGTGGGAAATACGTTTTTTGACCAAGATTTGGGTATTCCCATTTTGGAGCAGATTTTCGATAGCCGATTACTCAAAATAATTGTTCCTACTTGAAAAAAGGAAGAACACTACACTAAAACTACATAAAATCTACAATTAAAAACGCCCAACCCGAAATCATTTCGGCACATCTTCCAAGATTTGACTATCCATCTAAAATATCAGACCCCCTTAGATTTTGGAAATTTTTCGTTTACAATCCTCTTAAAATTAGACTTATAAGATGAAGAAAAAGATATATGCGCACAATCATATTTACCACACCAGATGGATATCAACCGAATTTTATAATAACAAATTACAATCCGTAATAGTTAAAGCGCCCAGATGCCCAGCTTCTGGCCGGACTGCCAAGACTTTTCAAGCAAAACTACACACACAAAAGACATGGTGTTGACATATGCAAATGCGATAGAATTCATCGCAAAAGTAGATGTCAGCACCAGGGTTCTCAACGGGCTCAAAAATTGCGCCCGAGTCCGTCCGAAGTCAGAGCATTTGTGATCGAGACCGCCCGCTGCACGACCGAGCAACGCCCGATCGGGCCGATAGATATTTTTTTTTTCTTAGAAAAAAGTGGGAAAAACATGATTTTTTGATTTTTCCTCAACGTTTTCTTATGAAAAAAACTAGAAAAAATTGCAGAAGGCTGGGTACGAAGAGTGTCGATCGAAAGAAAAGAGCAGAACATATATATGCATGCATCGCGCAGCTCATTGAAGTCGTTTACAAACGACGGCACAAGCGATACACACACAGACATTGTGTTGACACACGAAGAGTGTTCAAAGAAAGAAGTGAGCGAAACATGTGCATGCACGCTCCGCGCAGTTCATCGTAAGTGTGAAGAGTATAACGAAAAAAACAGCGATTCTGTGTGTGCAGAATCGCTATTGTGTATTAATGCGTTTCGCTGAACACAACGCGCGAAAAATATCTGTTATTTTTATGTGATATTTCTATCCCATATGAATGAAAATATCCCATAGTAATCTCTGATGAGGTCCTTTTTTTTAGTCCTCACGTTTTCTGCGAAGCTAGTTTGCAATTTGAAATTACATCCCTCTGGACGACCAACCTTCAGAAGCTCTGTATAAACCAAATGTTCCGCTGTATTCGAGTCGAAAATTGCTGAATGTGCAGTTGTGCACACATTTTCTGTGTGTATTCATGCATTGTGAACAGTTGAGCGCTGTTCATTCATGCTATTTTCTTGTGTTTGCTTGCGTCAATTTCGCGAACATCAAAATTTTGTGACTCTTTTTCTTTGGGCGGCTCATTGTGTAAAAATCAATTGACAAGTTGAAATCATAAACATCATGTCGAACAAATCGAAGTCACTTTTGTATTGTCAATTTACATTTTTGATTTAAACAGATCCACTCGTAAAGAATAGAAGCTCATTTGATTTTTGATGTCACTTGATTTTTTGTTTTATTATGGTCAATTTAACACGAACCAGTAATATACATATAAACATATGCCATTGAAGTTTTACAAAAAAAATCATAATGAAATAGTATTGGGTGTACAAATTAAAACTCGCTGTTTTTTTTGTGTTTTTTGAACGTTTATTCAAAGAAAATGGTACAATGTTTTTTATTCAAAGTACTGTCCATCGGAAGCTATGACCTTTGCCCACAATTCAGGCAATTTATGGATTCCATCCCAAAAGAACTGCGCCGGCTTGGCGGCCAAGAACGAATCAAGCCAATTTTTGACTTTTTGAAAACAAGTGAACCGTCCTCCACTTAGGTGATATTGAATCGACTGAAACCAGTGGTAGTAAGAAAGCGCAATGTCTGGAGATTACAGCGGGGGCATAAAGGATTTTCAAAATTATTAGCTCCTTAGAAATTTTGGACTTGATAGCCAAAAAGTCATTAAAAAAATGCACCATATCTGCCCCACCCCCGCAAATATGGAAAATCACCCTTTTTCGAGGGAGTAATTGTGGCGCCCCCTATAATGACAAGTAACCACGATCAAAATGTGGTTTGATATGCTTGTGTCTATCGAGAACCGTCCATTCTTCACTACCAGTGTCCACTCGATAAAAGAATAATCCATTTTCCACATTTTTCCCGTATGAAAAAAACTGCTCCCGCAAAATGCTGTTTTTTGGCACGAACTCGGACATTTTTGAGCACAATAAAATTTATGATGCAGATAAAAATTTACAAATGTGATGATGCAGAATTGTTGACAGATGCCCAAGCTTACCGTATGACGTTTTAGAGCTGATATTTTTCACCAGCACTTACCCCTGGAGCCATCTGTTGTCAAACAGCGAGTTTTAATTTGTACACCCAATAGTTTTTAAAATCTTTAATCCTCCGTTCATTTAAAATGTCGTTGTTGTTGTTGAATATACACATTATTTTCGCTTCATACATACCTGCGGTTCTTTCATACTTAGGAAAATGGTTCTTGAAATGATTTACGTCGCAATTTTCTTTACAAAAATTAGAATCTACCCCCTTGTTTTTATTTTGAAAAATTAGGAATTACCCCCCTACATTTTGATCAAAAATTGAAAATGTACCCTTTCCTTGGCGCGCGGTCGTCAATTTGATAAATATTTACGTGCTCTTCTCTATTGTTGAATCATTTTTTTCTAACAAAATAATAATAAACCATTTTTCGATGAAAAGATTGCGTATATTTTATTTCAAAACTTATGGAGAACAAAATTATAGAGTGCGGCGACGACGGAAATTTGTTGCAAATGATTTCAGTTGACTTGGCATACGAATGCTTATGATGCTAGATTTGGCCTTTGGACGTACGGCAATGCTGTTCATCATTTTGAATAAATTGGTTTTTGATATACCGGTCTCTTCGACTATATTTTGGATATCCATTTCATATCTGTCAGATACCAACAGAGAAAGAACGATTATGTAGCAACATGTTTTATGTACTACGTAATTCGTTTTTGTCCTGAAAAAAATTATATATCTATAATAATGTAAAACTTAAGAGGAGTATTTTTATATATGTACGTACGGTTTGTTTATGTTTGGCTGAGAAAATTTTTTTTTGATATGTGAATCTAGTTTCGACGTTACTTGTGATATCGGCTTCAATTTTATGTTTGAATTTTGATGCACTTGGTTAACTTGTTTGAAGTAATTGAGCAATGCATCGATATAAATACAAGCTTTAACCCTTTTCAAATTATCAATATCTTCTGGAAATCTGGCCTGTTGAACCCATTTAATTATATTCGACAAAAATGTTGGTTTGATTCTGTTGGGAAAAAAAAATGAATTATCGTTTGTGATGAATCTAAAGTAAATTCCAAATACACATTCTTCATTATTAAAAATAACGGTAATAACTGAGATTCTTAATCTGAATACCCTGCCATTTAGATTTCTATAATTCTCAAGACTACAGCATCTATGCTATGAGCTGACAAATAGTATTTACATTACATGATTGAACGATTATCCCACAAAAATACCCTTCCAATAAAGTCTTTATTTTTGGCATGGCCTGAAAAACTTCCGAAAGTTTCCAGCCGTTTAGGGATGCTCTATAACACCTGACGAAAATCATATAATTTTCCATTTGTTCAATACTTACGGTAGTAGGTTATAGTAGTCCGCGAGCGCCGGGGCGTTCGGGGCAACGCCCCGGGGCGCTGAGCGCCAAAGGGCGCTGAAAAGGCGCTCGAGCGCATTTTTTTTTCATAGCCGCGAGAGCGCCGAAAGCACTTGAGCGCATTTATTCTCCATAGAAAAGGCGCAGAAAAAATAGAAAAGAGCGCATTTCTCATAGAAAAAAATTGTTGCGAGAGCGCCGATATAGCACGAAAAAGGCGCAAACACTGATGTGATTCTTATATTACACTAAGAAAAACATGCGTCAGCCAATCGATATTTAGCTTCACCTGAACAATTCCAAAATGATTTCATACTTTTGCTAATTGAAGTAACTAAAAATTCTGTGGAGGAACGATTTGATGCACTGACGAAACACAACGATCTATTTTTATTTTTGTATGACTTTGAAAATTATAATGAAAACAAAGAGAATAGCCATTTGCTCAAATCATGTCAGCAGCTTGAACACGCACTTTCTTATAATGGTGTAAGCGATATAGATGGCAATGATTTATTTCGTGAATTTCCAGTTGTTTCAACCTTAGTTCGAAACAACAATTTGACCATGGCTATTGATATACTAAATATCATTCAGAAGAGTCGTATGGTAAATTTGGTTCCTAACTTTGTCATAGCTCTTCGAATTTTCTTAACGGCACCAATAGCTGTTTCTACGGGCGAATGCAGTTTTTCGAAATTAAAACTCATAAAAAATTATCTGCGCAATTCAATGGCACAAAGGCGCCTTAATGGTCTTGCAATTACATCTATCGAACATGAAGTTGCAGAAAAAATTGATTACAATGATATTATCGAAAGTTTTGCAGATTCTAAAGCACGAAAAATGAAGTTAACTTGAACAGATTTTATTATACTTTGAATAATTTATTTAAAATATATATCACACCTCAAATTCGATGCATTTTTATTTTATTGAAAAAAATTATCCTCTTTTTCTTTCTAAGTAAAAGGCGCTGCGACATATCTTGCCCCGAGGCGCCGAAGGCGCTCGTGGAGGCCCTGATAGTAGGCGTACATAGTACAGACTTAACTACTAACTTAACTAAGGAGGCCAGAGTAGCCCAAGTAACTAAACGATCTGTTTTTGAATTAAAATAAGAGTTTGGAAGTTAATTCTATTCAATTTTTTCTCCATTCATTCCATGCACAATTCGACTACCATAACGGTTACGTCTACAGTTAAGTCTATCCCCATGGGGATTGAATATGCATATTTAACTTTGGATATATGACCGGAATCAAATGCATTAGGATTAATAAATAATTGATAGATAGGTACTTACGGTAAATCCTGCGAGCTCGTTCCCAATACTTTCAATGCTGCATCATTCAAACTTTCTAGTATATCCACGTCGATTAGTTCGTTTAAATTGTAAACATCGATCAACTTTGTAGCGTCTGCATTCATTTTTGGTACCAATTCCTGTAATATATGATCCTGTTCTTCTTTTCCTCGGTCAAACTCGTCTTTCTTTACAATGTGGTTCTGGCTAATATCTGATTTAAACAATTTACGTTGAAATTATTTAAAAACAAAAAGTAGATATGAATTGTGATATGGGTGTGCATTTTCTGAAACTACTGCATGAATAACTTTCTTCAGGCAACGAACTTTTAGGAAATTGTTATAACGATAAAAAATCGAAACAATAGCGAAATATTCAATGATACCCCAAATGGAATTTTAATGTGATATAGCAACCGGTTTCGTACTATATTATTTCATTATTAACCCAATATAAAAATATAAATACTCCTTTTCGTGGTTACTAACCTAATAAAGTTTTATCCAGTTGTTCTTTCACAGCGTCAACATTAACTTTCATCTTTTCTTTGCGGTCTAGGACTTTTATTGCCTTTTTACCACCAAAATCTTTGAATAAAATCCGCCGTGCACTTTCTGAGCTCATATGGCTATGTTCGTTGGATGAGTTTAAGTTTTGTGTGTAACAGATATTGTTATGGCGATATATATGACTCATCATACTGCATTCAGTAACTTCTACTAGTTTCACCTAATGGATAATAAATAATCTTGGGTGCTGTATTTCATGGAGATATTCAAAGTTTACTAACCTCCTCAGATGTTTTCTTACGTACACCAATGAATGTTTTCTTCAAATTACATGAGGGATTTCTATCGATAAGTCCATCATAAACATTATCTTTGGACAAGGCAAGTAACAAAGACGATGTGTTCTCATTTTGAATATCCTTTGCGATACAAACATCCAGACCTGAAGCAAATTCATTGCTGAGTGAACCATTCTGGAATTGAACTAAAGAAAACGCAATAAATACTGCTGAATGAGTTGTATATCTGAAAAAAAATGTGTTCAATTTACCTATGACTGGATTTCGTTTCTGCTTTTTAGCCGGATTTTCTATTATATCGGCTATTTTGCATTTTATTTTAGTCATAATTTTTTCAGAATAATTTTAAACAACTACGCTCGGTTGACATCTATTTTCAAACACACGTGGTGCAAAATGTCAAAATTGCGTTGACAGTTCTATGTCATTTATATTATTGAAGTACTAAACGCTCTAATTTCATCGAATCTATGTTTCAGTGTTTCAATGGTCAATGTTTTAAATTTTTTCTTTGTTATGAACTATTCATTATAAAAATATTAATACTCAGATGATTTACTTTTTCAACAAATCTTAAATTTCTTGCTTTGAACTAAATTGTATACACACATGTTTTATTAGCAATTGCGCTAGCCCACAAAGCTCTTGTTTGTATTGATAATTTACACGGATGACAATTTAAATGTCCGTAATTACATAGAAACAAAGGTCGTGTCATTCGAATACAACTCAAAATTTTCAAGTGCTTACATACAGTTCTACATTTAATTGTGAAAAGGTATTTTAGATTTTAGTTTTTACAAAGATTTTGTTCTTATCTTTTAATGAATAAATGTTTTAAATGGTTAGAGCTACATTTATTTCTGAAAGAGTATTTTGGATTTTTAGATGGTTACTTTCAATTTCAATAAGACATTGACAAAAACTGATCCTCAGAGTCACCCGGTGTTAATGATTGGGCAGCTACGACATTTGTCTATTTTGAAATTTCAAGACGTTCGATGTAAATTAGCTCCACGCGTGAGCGAGGTCATTTTTAGGGATTCTATAACGTGCCTTCATCCTTCACCTACAGACTTCTGTCCACTTTATTTAAGTCTAGCGACCATCGCCGCATTACCAATAAAATCTTCACGCCATAATACAAATTCGAGGGCCCACGCAATTACACGCTTAGTGAAGACTCATACAATGAACGTTACCGAAAGCATAGTGGTACATTGGACTAGCAGGGTTTTTGCTTGCTTAAAATACAGTTTCTTTCATTGATTTTTACAGATTATTTGTGAAAAAAAAGATTTGTTCGCAAGTGCATGTGCAGTTTCAAGAGCATTCCCGTTATACTCTCGTAAGACTGGATGTCATAATGTTGAAGAAGTCATTGTAAACATTGAATTTATTCTGATCGAAAACGATACAGTCATGGAAAACATTTTATCGGAGGCTGATATTGAATGTTTATTAAACGTATCCAATGGTATATTGTATTGATAATAAAACTTCACAGCTCTGTATTATAATTTATACATATATATTTGAAAGGTATTAGACTGGCCGCAAAAATTGTAGATATGCCATGCAATGAAATGGATGTATCACATTTTTTGAATGAAATTAATTCTGTTGCAAAAGAATTGAACATAAAATCAACAGTGATACGTGGTGAGGAGCTAAATGAACGTGGTTTTGGGGGTATATATGGTGTAGGTAAAGCCATAAACTCACCACAAAGGGCACCTGCCCTTGCGGTGCTCTCGTATACTCCGATTGGTGCAACCGAAACTTATGCTTGGGTCGGGAAAGGCATTGTATATGACACCGGCGGCCTAAGCATCAAGCAAAAGACATCAATGCCTGGAATGAAACGCGATTGTGGAGGTGCGGCTGCAATTTTAGCTGCATTCAAAATTATGATCCAATCACAATTTATTCAAAATTTACACGCCGTTTTTTGCTTGGCTGAAAATGCTGTCGGACCCGATGCTACACGGTATGTGGAAAACTCAGCAAAATTTGTTTGTTATTTACTAGGTCTTTCAATAAGTCCATGGCCTAACGTACAAAAATAAAAACATCCACTCCCAATCTCACCCATAGATATATACTATGTAGTGACGCAGTGGCAGAATTGTTGACAAATAACGGTAAATGAATAAAACGAGAATCTCATTCCAGCTATAAATAGCTGGCTGTCAATACAACAGCCGTTGTCTCGTTTATGTACTGCAAATGCGTTAGATCAACACAACGAATGAAAAATTTCGAATAAATTTATTTGATATTTGAAATTTATATAAATAATTTTATCTGCAACCAACCTCTGAAGGAAATGGCCAAACACGAAAATGTGTAATGGTCAACGGTTCAAGATAATCTAACTACACGTTTGAGAAAAGATATACTAACTGGAGCGTTAAACATATTAGTATCGATTTCAATTTATGTTACTAATATTTATTTATCGATATAACCAAGCTCGGGTGAATGATGTTTTGTTCTTAGACGTAATCAAAACGTGTTTCTTGCCAAATAATACTTTCTATTGAAATGTTCTCTTCATCTATTTTCCTAGTCCTGATGATATTCATAAACTGTATTCCGGTCGAACTGTTGAAATTAATAATACAGACGCTGAAGGTCGTTTAGTATTAGCAGATGGTGTGGCATTTGCAAAGAAGGATCTTAACGCAACTAATATTCTGGATATGGCAACCCTTACAGGTGCACAGGTGCCTTTATGTTTAGCTTATATTTTGAGAATTCTAGAATTGCAAAGAAGTTTCCATCATTTTTTATCATGCAGGCAATTTCAACTGGCAAATATCATGGTGCTGTTTTAACAAATTCTGAATGTTGGGAAGTAAAGGCGGTGGAAGCAGGTCGTAATTCAGGAGACTTATTGGCACCGATTGTTTATTGTCCTGAGTTACATTTTTCAGAATTTGCATCTTCTGTTGCTGATATGAAAAATTCAGTTGCTGTATGTATTAATCAAATAGAAAAACTGATTTCAATATATCGGCAATTCCACACGAAATCAGAGAAGAGTAGTAATGGGCTGAAAATTGGCTTGGAGTCTTGTTTTCAATAGAAAATGTGAAAATCAAAATCTTAGGGCTGTTAAAGGCCCACATTTCGGAGTTCACACAGTGTAGATTTGATTCCCTTTTCAACGGTACCATAGGTTTGGCAATGTGTCAACTACTTCTTAGTTAGATTTCAGTTGACGCAAGCCCTTTTTCGATTTTTTCAATTTTTTGCAAAATTTACACTGGGTGAACTCAGAAATGTGGGCCACTTACAGCCCTAAGATTTTGGTTTTCTCATTTTCTATCGAAAACAAGACTACAAGCCAATTTTCAGCCAATTCGACGACCTCACATTACAACTCTTCCCTGATTTCGTGTGGAACTGCCGATATATTCTTTTATAGAAGGCAAATACAATCAAAATTAAAATATAAATAGCTTCACAATTATCTTGATAAGAATGAGTTTGAAAATTTACAAAAACAGGTTATGGCTTATATTTTTCACATTTTTCCAGAGCCTGCTATGAGCTAACGTCAAGCAGTGCTGACGCCCACTGATGCTAGCAACTGTACCACAAACACTGTATGGAAAAATTTTCACTCTTGTGTTGACGAATTTGACATTGATTTTGACATTGTGTTTGTAGTACACTTGCTGGCACCAGTTGACGACAGCGATGCGAAGGCACAGCGTCGTTCTGACGCGTATAAACACTACTGTGTTCTCTTTCTGTCGCATTCATAACTCATGCGGTAGTATATTATTTGCATTCTTTCTCTCCGCCTTTTCATTCGTGTTATTTGCGATGACTTACTGTTTTTATTAATGGAAACACAAATTTTAACCGGGCACAAACGGGTTAACAAAACAGTAAATTTTTTTTGAAGTACTTGCGATTCATGAGGTCGCAAATCAAAGGGAAAAATTGTAACGGTCCATTCCGCACATTTTTGATCATAGAGTAGCTCCTTTTTTTATACTGAGAGACAAGTTTACTTTAAGTTATTCATTTGAGTAATACATCATTTGAAAGCGACTTTCTTTGAGCATCTAAGATGGGGTTACACCTTTTATCTTCATAAAAATACAGCAACCATATCGACCATTCCACACGAAATCGACCAAGAATTGGATCAACCATCTCAGAATTGGCTGAAAATTAGTTTGAAGTCTTGTTTTCGGTAGAAAATGTGAAAACCAAAATCTTGGGGCTGCAAGTGGCCTACAATTTTGAGTTCACCCAGTGTAAATTTTTTGAAAAATCGAAAAAGTCGAAAAAAAATGGGTTTGCGGCAACTGAAAACTAACTGAGAAGTAGTTGACACATTTCCAAATGGTACCGTTGGAAAGGGAATCGATGAGGCTACAAAAACTGCGAAGTCACCTACCCCATATGACTTCATTGGGGCCTCCAAAAATGGGTTCACAGTATAAAATGTTCAAAAATACAATAATTTCAAATTGCAAATTTTTATTTGGGGGGTAATTTTAGAATCGAGTATGGGTAATTCCAAATGGGCCATATTCATTAAGTAAGCTGCGTATAGGATTCATAAAGGCGCCATCTATCGCTGCGCTTTTGAACTCTTATGTATTCCATTGACTTCAATGATATATTTGGGAAAGATAGTGGCGCCACGCTTTATTCTCATGCTTTATTCGTAAAGTTTTAGAAGAAAGTTCATACACTGGTATCAATGTATTTACATTGGCTGTATGGCCCCATTAGGTAAATCAAAAGTGAAGAGCAAAAAAAGTCATCACTTTTCAAAATCGATTCTATCTAGTGTAACGTGAGGACTAAAAAAAGATCCTCACGCACAGGGAAGTATTGTTGAGATCTTTGGTACAATGGATTTTTTTCGCAAAAATAATAATAATTTAAGATATCTTAGAAATATTTTTTTTTCTTCCAAATGAATTTTTTGGTCGGAAAATCTCGGAAAAGCACTCAACAATTCTTCCCTGTGTGCACCTTTGAATTTAAATCAGAGTATGGGTAAATTTTCCACATAGGGGTAATGTCCAAAATTAAATCAGACGGGGGTAATTTGACCCCTCAGAAGCTCTGAATCATATGCTTCCAAGGAATGTGTTAACTACTCACGTTTCTTTCGTAAAACTCCTTGATTTTTTCATTAAAGTTGGAATTTTTGAAATACGTCATACTTTTCTGACAAAATCAAAGTTATTGCAAACAAGGGGTGAACGAACACTATTTCGACTAACTGCACATAACGAAAAACATCGGTAAAGCGGAGCACTTATATTGGTGAAACTTCAAACTACCAATAGATTTTTGCAAATGTATTGGTAAATTCAGTACAAGTGAGAAATTTATTTATTCATTTATTTAAAATAAATAAAAATAAAAAATAAATAAATAAGATATGAAAGATAGAGATAAAGTTAGTTGGCATGAAATGTTTGTTTCATGGCTTAGACTTGCCCCAGCATAAAAACGTTAAGTGGTTTTTGTACTAATATAAGAGATATGATCATAAATATTTCGAAAAATCGTATTAATGAAAAGCTCCAGTCTAAATTCTCGACCAGCTGGCATATATGCTCAAAAACATTGAACACGCGCGTCTCGCTTTGTATTTTAATTCACACAACAAACTGAATTTTACATGTAGAATGTATAGAAAAGAAATTCGGGCTTAACTGCACTTTACGGACACATGATAAAAACGATATAATATTACCTTTACACGAAACATACATTGTCCAATGTACATTGAATGTAAAGGGGACTAATTTCTTTTTTTTTCTTCCTCGGGGTTCAAAACTTTGGATTTTTTAATTCCAAAATAGATTTTGTTTTTATGTTTAAATAATATCTGTAAGTAACTACAAATTTTGATTAAAACGTTACTACCAATGCGATACTGAACAATGAGTCCTCTTCGTAGATTCTAACAGACTACGCGTAGCGTAGAGCGAGAATGTTCACCAAGCAAAGCGAGTTTTTGATTATTTTTATTTATTTTGACTTGTATAGTGCGTAGAAACTCGAATCAAATGCGGCAAGGATGCTCAGAATAACGGTACTTTTTTTGTCCCGGAAAAACACGCCTAAACCTATAAATCATCATCCACGATAAAGCAATACATTCTTCAGTAAAGTTTTAGTACTCGACAAGAGCTATGCAGCGCGCTGGTAAAAAAAATTGATATAATTTTGTTTGTTTCTCCAGAAAATAAAAGCTATATACGATAGAACCCAGCAAAAGGCATTTTTGAAGTAGAAAAGGTGATCTTCTGCATCTAATATTACGAGTTGAAAACATAAGCTGGATCAGGGCCATTTTTCGACCTTTTACACCCTTCAGACAGTATTGAGATAGTTCTAGATCGCGCCATCGAACATTGAAATCGGTTCAGTTGTATAAAAGTTATGGACCTAAAAATGTAAAAAAATGATTGAAAAATCTCAATTTTGGCTACCTTTTTCGTTTTTGCTTCAGAAGATTTCTGTGAATTCGTGAATATCTGGCAGATTTTATTTTTTTTATCGTAAAGGGCAAAAAATAATATCAGTCTTTTTGAGTGGTAAATAAAGGTGGCAAACGGACGGACAGAGGACGAACATTTCGTGTCCGTTCGTCCTTTTATTGATTTGGGACAAACACACATTTGTCCCAATGTCCCATTGCTAAAAAGGACAAACGGAAATTTGCCCTAATGTCCCGTTTCAAATAAGGACAAACGGACATCTTGTCCCGATGTTCCATTGCCAAAAGGGACAAACGGACATTTATCCTAATGTTCCATTTCAAATTAGGACAAACGGACAAATTTTTAAAATGACTTACATCACTTCATAAGTGTTATACATCATTTTAAAAATTTGTTCATTTGTCCTAATTTGAAATGGAACATTAGGACAAATGTCCGTTTGTCTCTTTTGGCAATGGGACATTGGGACAAATGTCCGTTTGTCCCAAATCAATAAAAGGACGGACGGACGAACAAATTTTGTCCCTTTGCCACCTTTAGTGGTAAATCCACGCACATGAGTGCCACTCCATTTTAACCTCGTCTAGAGGTTTTTCATCTGATACTAATTACTTGCATTTATCTGAACTTAAATTTCAATATACATACATCTAAGAACGTTTTAGTACCATTTTTTGCTGCATTGTGTCACCTAGAATAGTTGAGAACCGATAAAAACCGTTTGAACAGTTTTAGTACATTTTAGTACACTTTATTACTCTTTAGTAACATTTAGTACTGCGCGCTGCATAGCTCTTGTTGAGTACTAAAACTTTGCTGGAAAATGAATTGCTTTATCGTGGACGGCTGATGATTTATAGGTTTAGGCGTGTTTTTTCGAGACAAAATAGTACCATTATTCTGGGCATCCAAGATTCTACACGCCGCACTTGATTTGAGTTTCTACACACTATCCTAACCAAAATATATAAAAATAATCAAAACTTAATCGATTTCATTATATGTCAATAAAGTGCAAATGTAACGAAATTCGTTCAGAAAACTTAAGATTTCCGAACGTTCGCTGTATTTATTTTCTTTGCATTATATAGAATCGCAACAATGCTCAGTCTTCATGTGCTGGACTATTTATAGCAGCCCATCTGGGCTTTGATTTTCCTGGCATATGGATTCATGTAGATATGGCATCACCTGTTTACTGTGTAAGTTAAATTATATAATTTAATAAAATATCCGTTCAATAGATTCTTTGTAGGGTGAAAGAGGTACCGGTTTTGGCGTGGCGCTATTATGCTCATTATTCGGAAATCATACGAACGTTCCTTTGCTAAAAGGCATCGCACCAGAATCCTAATAGGTCGAAATAACATGAAAAATTAAATTTCCATTTTATCTGACCAACAAGAACAAATAAAAAAAACATCACGAAAAATTGATATATATATATATGCCTATGAGTTTCATTAAATGAAAAATCTTATAAGATTTTGGTACTAATACTCGGAGTTTACTTTGAACGGAATTAATCAGTATTAAATTATATTTAAAATAAGTTTATGGATTTATCAGATAAATCGCACGTGTTGCTGTATAAACTCAACGCGTTCAAAACACACTCAACGCACGTTTGAACAAGCAACGGCAGTGCGCATTCTCACAAATGAAATTTCATTTCAGTATGATTTTCTGATAAAAAAATATTTATTGGAATAGTTACACCATACAAGAATTTTGCGATACATTGAGGTTTACGTCGACATGTCGTCGTAAAGCAAAACCTACCCGCAGCATTCCGCATTGCGATTGGATTTTCAATGTACAGGTTTACGCAAAATCATTACGCCGACACATCGTATTGCGTAAACATTTAAATTCGAATTGTATCCAACTTCATTACATTGAAAACATAATTTCAAATGGTTTTATTTAAACTTTTCATGTTGCTCAGTGCTTATCGTTGCTAATAAGACATAAAAACTTATTTAAAATAATTATTAGGGAGAATAATCAGCCATTGCAGCCTTTTAAAATACAACAAACTAAATTCGAATGAAGTTGATCACAGTTCATGCATTTTGTGACAACTATTGCGGAAGGTTGCCGATACGTTGGCGTAAACGTTGAAGCTAAATTCTTGTAGGGACACACTCAATAGTTAGAACACTCGATATCATTGAAACGATCGGCCGCTCAAATGTCCACCGAAATCGTTGCAATGATTTGCTCTTCTAACTCACCTACATAAACACAGCAATGACTTATGAGCTGAGCAGTGATTGTGTGCTTTGTGCTCGATCGTCGTCGAAATGAGCAAACAAAAAATAAATGAAACCAAACGAAATGTAGCGAAGGTTGAATTTTCATTGGAAATAAATTTTAAATTTGATTTTTGAGAACTAATCCAATAAATATTTTTTATTAGAAAATCATACATAAATGAAATGCCATTTGTGTGAATACGCACTGGCGTTACTTGTTTAAACGTGTGTTTTGAATGCGTTGAGTTTATACAGCAACGCGTGCGATTTAATTTTTTATAAATTTATTAATTTAATTTCTGATAAATCCATCGCATAAACTTATTTTGTGCTTATGAATTCCATTTAAAGTAAACTCTGTTAATACTCTGAAAATACCTAAAGAACATTCAAACTGACACGACCAAATTGTTTGCTGCCAAACTTTGTCTCGCTCACACCAACTGTCACACTGACTCGTTCATGTACGAATTGATGTTAGCGTAAAAGAGATGTTGTTCGCAGTAAACTCAGTTTAGATGTTCTTTGTAAGTTACAGAAATAACAAATGTACTTGTATCACGGAGGACGGTAGTCCGACAAGTGACGCTCCAACAACTGTGCATTTCAAGCCAAATATCAAATATGCCAGTTTTTGCGGCACGAATATATATACAGCAAGTATGCTATTTTCTCAGGACACTATTTGAGCCCCGACACGGTAGGTGACGTTGGAAAGGTTTTGGCCTAAATAGTCGGAAACATTATATCCCCCATGCCTAAAGTGTGGTCTAGGCAAAAATATAATGGTTGCAAAATTTCGATAAATTTTCAAATCTATAACCATATCCCACGAAGGGGGTACCCAGTGGTTTGAGGTGTCCAAGAAAAACTCCTCCTCACTACCTTTCCAACGCCGGTCTCAGCGCCTCGATTGGTCCAAAAACAAAAAAGTTATGGGAATTGGCAGTTTGACCATGGTTTTCTATGAAAGTATTGATTTGGATGTGGGTGAGTCCGGAAACTTTTTTGAACCCCATAGATTCTGGTGCCGATATGCCCAAGTTAAAGCTGGTGTTGGGACACATCGAAACCCGTTCTCAGATTGACATTTGCATTACAGGAGAGCTAGCTATGGCTTCACTAACCTGCATGTATACGATTTTTTGAAGTATTTATTTCGCACACTAGATCAACTCAGACGCCCATCGGGTAAAGTTGGCTTGTAATCATTTGAGAAGACCTTCAAACCAATTCATACACACATGCCAATGTTTATGTGATATAAAAGAAAAAAAGTAGATTTTTATGAAAAATCAACCCCCTTAAATTTCACGCCAAAGGCGATTTCTCACGAATCAGCCCGACAACCTTTTACCAAAAATTGAGCGTTTGTAGCCGGCCACCATACCAATAAAATGGCATATATCCGGGAAAAATCGTATTTCGAAGTTCTGGGCATCGGCGACTGATCAATGAATGGAATTTGTATGGAGAGTCGCATTCCACGATGAAATTAGTGCCAAGAATACGCATCGACTGGCTGAAAAAGGCTCACAAAAGACCATATCCGCTCAATTTTTACAAAAATCGATTAAAAGTGGTAAAAAGGCGGTCTGAAGCCATTTCATGGTCGAAAAATTGGTCGGATTGAAGTGAATTTTTCAACTTGCTCTATTTTCACTGCAAATGAAATTTTTGTTCGGAAAACACGTGAAATACACCTCTGATGTCGTTTTGGTCTTGGAAAACTGCTATTTTTTCGTAAAAACAATTGGAGTCTACCAACACCTAAATATCCACTTCGTTGTCATTTTGGTCATAAATCGGCATTTTCACATCTGAATGTATGAAATTGAACTTTTATTTCGGGGGATACATAAAAATGCATTTCCCAGAGCTTTGGTTGTTGGAAATTAATATTTTCCAATGAAATAATAAGAATCCACTTTTTTCACGTTGTTTTGAAATTTGATCATATTTTACCGCATTTTATAATGTGCAATTAGATGAAAATGGGACTTTTCAATGGTAGTGGAAATTAGATAGTGCTATCTCCAGAATTTGTGAAATTACAATGGGAATGTGTTACCCAGAAAATTGCAATTTCCTGATAATAAGACCTTAAAATAGACATACTTCTACATAAAAATGTATTTTTCCAACAAAAAAAAGCCTTACAAAATTAATGATATCAGATGAAAAACCTCTAGACGAGGTTAAAATGGAGTGACGCTCCTGTGCGTGAATTTACCACTCAAAAAGAATGATATCATTTTGAGTGACGCTTTGACGCTGTATTACCTCTGGATACGAAGTTCAGGAGTGTTTTTCGCATTCACTATTGTAAAAATTTATTCACAATAAGGAAAAATATCGCGTCACAACTTTTACACGGCAAAATGCTTAAAAGCTTTGGAACAGAATTCAAAAATCGTGACGCGATATTTTTCCTTATTGTGAATAAAATTTTACAATAGTGAATGCGCAAAACACTTCTGAACTTTGTATCCAGAGGTAATACAGCGTTAAAGCGTCACTCAAAATGATATCGTTTTTTTTAGTGGTAAATCCACGCACAGAAGCGTCACTCCATTTTAACCTCATCTAGAGGTTTTTCATCTGATATTGTACAAAACTAGAGGTGTCAACGGACACGGACAAAAATTCGGACAAAAGTGTCCGTCCGTCCGAAAACCGAAAAAAAAATTCGGACGTCCGGTCCGAATGTCCGAAAACCGAATTTTTTTTTCGGACGTCCGGTCCGAATGTCCGAAAACCAAAAAAATTTTTCGGACGTCCGGTCCGAATGTCCGAATTTTTTTTTCGGACGGACGGACGGACAAGGGGTTTTGTCCGAACTTTTCAAATTTTTTCGGACGTCCGAAGTTTTTTCGAACGTCCGAAAAAAATTCAAAGCCAAAAAAAATAATCGAGCCAGAAAAAAATTCAAAAGAAAATATATTAGTTTGTATATTAGTTGGTTTACACTTTTTGGTAAACGTTTTTACGTTGGTTGTTGCACTTTGAAACTAAAATATTCTGAGGGAATTTGTTGGTCGCAACGGATCAATTGTGGGATTAGAAAGAAATCATTGGAGCCGAGAAAATTTTCTTTTGAATTATTTTTTGGCTCGAATATTTTTTTTGGCTTTGAATTTTTTTCGGACGTCCGGAAATTTTTCGGACGTCCGGAAATTGTTCGGACGTCCGGAAATTGTCCGGAAATTTTACGGACGTCCGAAAAATCTTCGGACGTCCGAAAAAATTTGAAAAGTTCGGACAAACCCCTTGTCCGTCCGTCCGTCCGAAAAAAAATTCGGACATTCGGACCGGACGTCCGAAAATTTTTTTTGGTTTTCGGACATTCGGACCGGACGTCCGAAAAAAAATTTCGGTTTTCGGACATTCGGACCGGACGTCCGAATTTTTTCAAAAAATGTCCGGACGGACGGACGGACAAAATTTTGTCCGTTGACACCTCTATACAAAACATGTTAACAATGTAACTTAAACGCGTAAAATGAAAGGCCAGTGGAAGCATTTTAGTGACGGCTTTAATGACTGCAAAAGTCATCATTCAATTTATCGAAGGAGTGATATATTGAAGAAAAGTTTTACGTCTAATCAAACAAGTCTCTGTTGGTACCAGCGCCGAATATCGACGACATAATTGAATCTCTCAAAGGTGCAAAAGTGTTTAGTAAAATTGACTTAAAGTATGCATTTTTTCACATTCCAGTCGAAGAAAACAGTCAAAAGTACTTAGCATTTGTGACGCACAGTGGACAATATATTCCGTTGAAAGCACCATTCGGTTGTAGCAATAGCCCGTCGGCATTTCAACGTCACATCAACAACGTGTTTCGTAAATTAATTCTCGTAGGAATTGTTTTGATTTACATGGATGACGTAATAATTGTTGCAAGAAACAGAGAAGAACCGATTCAAAGATTGAAACGTGTGTTAGACTGTGCAGCTGAAGTCGGTCTAGAAATCAAGTGGAAAAAGCGTGAATTCTTGAAAACATCGATTGAATTTCTCGGTCACATCGTCGAGAATGGGTGCATCAGACCATCACCAAACAAAATCGAAGCCGTTCAAAAATTCAAAGAACCAAAAACATTGAAGCAGCTTCAATCATACCTGGGGCTCACCGGTTCATTCCGAAAGTTCATCGAAGGCTATTCATTTATAGCAAAGCCCTCGCATCGATTTTGGAGAATCAGAAGCAGTTCAACGATTATTTCATGCGGAATGGAATCATCTACAAGTTTTTAAACGGTCGAGAGTTGTTGGCCGTACCCACATCAATGGAGTTGGAAGTGATCAGAACCGCACATGAAAACGGTCCCTTTGCGACGAAGAAAGTCGAAGAGAGCATCAAGCAGCAGTATCACATCGAGAAGGGATACTAGACAATTGTATTCCATGTATTTTGGCTGAGCGCAAGCATGGAAAATCCGAAGGTTATTTGCACACAATCCGCAAAGGAGACAAGCCATTAGATACGTATCATGTCGATCACATCGGACCGATGGCAGCAAACGTGCAAAATGTATAAGTATCTATTTGTAGTTACCGATGCTTTTACGAAAATGTCATGGATTTTTCCAACGAAAACAACAAACACGAAGGAGGCACTTGACAAATTACGAGTGCTACAACAGAATTTTGGCAGCCCAAGACGAATTATATCAGACAAGGGATCTGGTTTCACATCAGTTGAGTTCGAGCAGTATTGCAAAGACGACAACATCTAACATTCGACGATTACAACAGGTATGCCACGAGGAAATAGTCAAGTTGAGCGAATCAATCGAAGCATCATTCCAATTCTAACGAAGTTATCGCTCGATGATCCGACGAAGTGGTACAAACATGTACCAGCACTACAGCAAGCGCTGAACAGTACTTATCAGCGGAGCATTGGAACAACACCATTCAAGTTGTTCACAGGTGTCCCAATGAGACACAAGTTGGATCCACAGTTGCTCGAAGCGATTGAAGAGAATTTTGTGCAACAATTTGAAGAAGAGCGCGAAAAAGAGAGAGCACAAGCGCGTGCGCAAATCGAAATTTGACGCGAAAAGAAAGGAAGCGCGCACCTACAACGAAGACGACTTAGTTGCCATCAAACGAACACAATCTGTGAATGGTAACAAGCTAGCCGAAAACTTTTTTGGCCCGTATCGCATCACAAAGGTCAAACCCAACGAAAGACTCGACGTGGAAAAGGTGGGATCGCATTCCGATCCAAAGGTGACATCAACGAGCGCGGAAAACATGAAGCGATGGACAACGATCAAAGACGATAGCAAACAGAATTAATTCAATTTGTTGTTATTTGATTTTTTTTTTCTCACTTGCTAAAGACATTAACGATTTTTGTTGTTGTTGAGAATTTAAAAGTAATTCAAGTCAATTTAACGTAGAGTCAAATTCAATTTCTTAACGTTAAAAATGCCAAGAAAATTTCCTTTTACTAATTAGAATTAAGACGCAGCCACTCTGGTTGTGACAGCTCACACGTAACATGAGCAACTTCACTCTTATTGAATAAAGAATCAGTTAATAATGCAACACGAACCAAACCACATCTCTGTGTATTATTTCCTACATAAATATCGTTATTCCTATACATTTTGTAGGGATGAAAAATATTTTATATTGAATTTTTGGCTTTGTTATCGTTGTCGTTTCGTTATCTCTTATCGGTTACACGTAAAATGATAAGAAAAAACTCGCGGTTTTCGCGGTTTTTAGCGTTACTGATAAGAGATAACGAGATGATGTCTTCAGCAAGGGATTTTTTATAAGTTTTTTTTTCACGTGACTGTTAAAAGATAAGCGATATTTGTCTATAACAAAGTTGAAGGGCAGCTTGAGTACTACAATTTTCCACATGCCGTGTTTCGTTATCTCTTATCAATTACGCGGAAAACCGCGGAAAACGCGAATCCATTCTTATCATTTTCCGCGCAACTGATAAGAGATAACGATATGATATCTTCGGAAAAGTTCTAGAACTCAACCTGTTCTACAACTTTGCAGAAGATATCATTTCGTTATCTCTTATCAGTTCCGTGAAAAATGAGGAACCATGTATTTGCGTGTTTCGCGTTTTTCCCGTATTCCGCTTAACTGATAAGAGATGTCTGTCTTCAGCAAAAATGTAGTGGACCTCAAGTACTACAACTTCACCGAAGTCAGCAAGACGATATCTCTTTTCACAATCCAGTTTTAATACGAAATAAAAAGAATTACATTGGTAATCCCGAACTTTTCCGTACCGTTGGCCTGCGTTGTCCGGGTACTTTTGATTAATTTTTGTGAATTTTCTTGAAATAAAGGCAGTAAAAATATAATA
This sequence comes from Sitodiplosis mosellana, assembly GCF_009176505.1. NCBI lineage: Eukaryota > Metazoa > Arthropoda > Insecta > Diptera > Cecidomyiidae > Sitodiplosis > Sitodiplosis mosellana. Next base: position 32,860 of record NW_022600537.1, on the reverse strand, counting down.
ATGAAAATAAAGTGAAAAATCGGTCACTTTAACTAAAACTTCGAC
>NW_022600537.1:26686-27815 GCF_009176505.1 Sitodiplosis mosellana | reverse complement strand
AAAAAATAAGATTCTGAAAGTTTCATCTCGATCGCATTTGCAGAAGTTTGATTTTTTGTCCTCAATTTTGGTCGACATTTTCTTGGAAAAAATTGAGGGCCAAAAACCAAACTTCTGCAAATGCGATCAACATGAAACTTTCAGATTGTTATTTTGTCTCCAAAAAATGAAACCTCAGAAAGTTTAAAGCCAATAAGAATCGGTTTACGGGTACCTCTCATACAAAATTGTCCAAAAGTCGGTAATTTTAGTCAAAATTTCAAAAATTTCGTATGGGAGGTACCCGAAAATCGATTTCGATTGGTTTCAAACTTTTAGAATCTTATTTTTCTCCCAAAATATGAAATCCTAGAAAGTTTGAAGCAAATCGGAGTCGATTTACGCGTACCTCCCATACAAAAGTGTCAATTTTTTGAGGTTTTTTTAGGGCAAGTACCCCAGGATCAAATCGAAAATGGCTCATCTTCGAACTTAAACTTAGTTTATTGGATACAAAACTTTTGGGACTTTCAGATTTAGATTATCTCAATTATTTTTTGAGTTATCGTGTTAACAAACACCAACACCAACGACGACGACAACGACGACACACGAACGGAAAAGTGTCTCAAAAAGTGGTTTTCTACGCGTTTCATGAGTTTTTATGATGATCTATAGCTAGCTAATTTTGCGAAAAAAGTTTTCGGGACCAATCCCTATACTTTCCCTTGACACGTTGTGTACGGAAAAGTAATACATTTGGGGCACTGTATGCTCCAAGAGATGAGCAACGCCCATGTGTGCTTCAGAGGCAATATCTCACACATGCTTACACATATGAACATGAAAATTAAGTGGTGTTAAGCTAAAGGTTCAAGCTATCGAATGTACTTAGTACTATTATTTGCAATTTAAAGTCGTCTCGGGCACTGTATGCCCCAAAGACGAACAAAAGGTTAAAATCATGTCGAACAAACGAACAAAAGATCGGAACTGTTCGACGGCCAACACTACTTATAGCTCCAGAAAAATGTTGAAAACAACATTTTGTTCTTTTCTATTCTCCTAAATGTTCATAAATGCTAAATAAACGAAAAATAATACGATTTGATGATTTATTTAATTTATTATTCAAAAAACAATTCGAGGA
>NW_022600537.1:19612-26676 GCF_009176505.1 Sitodiplosis mosellana | reverse complement strand
ATATTCATAATCCTGGATTCCTCATGGTTTAGTCAGGAAATGCGATTGACATAAATCAGAGAACAATCAAATCCATTGTTTAAAAGTGTCGAAAATTTGTCTAATTTGGAAACCAAATAATTTATTTTGTCAAATTTTTATTTTTGAACACATTTGTTAATAACTTTACAATCACACTACATAGACAAATATTGCCAAAATGAAGAGAAAACATTGACGAATAAAAATTCCCTTTGAAGCAATGTGATCCGATGTACGGTTTACGTTCTACAGGCATTCAAATGTTGCCCGTCTAGAGGCGGTTGTATGCATTAGAGGGTTAAATCTCTGTAAAAAATGAAATATAAATCTTTCCATTTTGAATTTCAAAAGAATTCATGAATGAACAACAAGTTGTTCAAATAAAAAGACAATTTTATTTTTCAAGTATTTTGTTTATTAACAATATTTTGGTGCGAAAATTTCAAAATGTCAAACTATTTTTGTAGTGTGTGAATAGATGTGTCTATTTTTTAATGTCTTTAGCCATTAAAGGAAATTGATTTTAAGAGAGTCTAATAACATTGCTTTGTTAATATAACTGCAAATAGAAATATATAATAAAATATTGTTTTAACGACATTACATAATGATTTTGTTATTAATTTTTCTGTTTTCTCCTCATACTTAAAGTTATAGAGTTCATTTGTTTTTTTTGCTCAATTTTAATCATAACTTAGTGGAGAATTAGTGTATTGCTTTAAAAGTATTATATTCATAGAGGAAATTGTTTCACTTTGAGATTTTATTTTTGATAGTTCACTGAAGTTTCTGATTTAAATGGACTTTCACATATACACATATAATTCGTTAATTTTTTTTTACTTCATCGAATTGTGCTGAGTGTATGAATCGTGCGTATAGTATATGGTAAAATTGCATAGAAAGAAGTCAAATAATTTATTTTCTGATATTCCGGCTCAATTTGCCGAATTGAAGAACCTTGGTAGAAAAAAAAAACTAAACCATATTATTTAAATTTCCGTCACGAGAATTTGTTATATATAATCCAATAATTGATGAAGATTCAAGTCTGACATGTTAGTGGAATAACTCTATTAATTATTAAATGAATTATTTTGAATTACTGGTCACGTACATTTCTATGTGTGAGATTAAGAGAATAATATTTTTTCGAATGTAATTATAAATTCAGTTTTTTGCTCGCTTTTTCATGTTATTTTATATAGGCCAATGATTGGAATAAGAAAAGTTAAGAAGATCGGAGAATGTTGAAAATTACCTTGTTCATATCCCCAAAGCGATATTCAAACAATAAATTATATGACATTAACATGCCTAAATTTGCTTTATGTATTTTCGGTTCTGAAGCTCACGTTGTTGCTTTTTGTTTGTGGTTCAGAATTTTGTCGCACCGGTTCTTCTTATATTTTTATAATTTTATTCCATATTTCTTCTCTATTTATTTATATCCGAATCGTGTATGAAAATTACTACTCTCAATCTCACCCGTAGATTTATAACTTTTCCGTTGAAAAAACAAACGTTCCCGCTCAAACTACGTTTCATTTATTCAGAGCCGTAGCGACTGAAGCTTAGCAAACTTTAATCGCGACAATACATTGAAAATAAATTCAACAAATAGTTGCGGACCAATGAATTAATTGATTCCTCAGGTGTCTCGATTTAAAATATTGCTTTTACTTTAATGATTAATTTTGTTTCACTTTATATTTTTATAGTTCATTTCCATAGAATAAGATTTGTTCGAATGACCAATGAATTGTTATTAATTGAATGACGTATGATGATAAATTTGATCAACGTAAAATGAAGCATCATCATATGAACCATAATAAGGTGAATGTTAAAATTCCTTTCCAGTAAATATCTCGAAATTTCAGGGTTTTTTTTTTTGTAAATTGAATCCTGGTTGGGTTTGTTGATTTAAAATAAGTAATGACGGACAAGTAACGGCCCTTGAACCAGTAACGGTTCCGTAAGTACCAATCGTCAACATTTGGAAGAAGTCTAGAGCATTTGTCTGAAACCTCAGGATGAATACTGGTTGGGATAAATACATAAGAAAATCTCTTTTTTGACAAATGAAATGTTTTATTTTCATCAAAATTTCTATCCCATAGAAATTTTCATATTTCTTCATATTACTTGATATAAAAAAATATCAAATGAACAACGACTTTTTGAATGAAATGAAAAATTATAATTTCGTGAATTATTCACATGAAATTCAAGAAGTCGCTTTTTAGCCATTCTTTAGATTTCCTATATGAGATCAATTTATACAATAAAATGATATCAATAAATATTCTGAAAAAGTACAAAAATTGGTGAAAATTTAAATATTACACAACCACTTTAAAAATATATTTGAAAAAAATAACGCTATGAAAATATATGTCGGTACTAGCGTATTTTAATTATTTTGAATGTGATCATGCACATTTTTTATTGAAATATAATATGTTAGTAGGTGCTTTTACGTGCACAATTCTATAGGTATCAAACGTATTGATTATATTATTTACAAACTATAAAATTGCATACAAATTGCTAAGTATTGCTAGTTTTAGTGCATTCGTGACACGTGTTTATACTGAACAAATCTTATTCGATATATGAAGAGGTTTGAATTGGTCTAGGGGTATTTCTCACTTGAAAAAAGGAATAATTCCAATAGATATTGACAAATTTCTTCACTTTCTATCAATTTCAATTCTGGTAAATAACATACACATTTACACTGAATACATTCAATTATAATTTCACTGTAAATCACCAAAATGTACTGAAATTGACTGGAATGTAGTTAATTTGGTTCACATTAAATTTGTCGATTTCAGATATTTCCATACATTTTCATACAAATTCAATAGAAAGGAAGAAATAATTCAAATTTTTGGAAATTCTTCAGGAAATTCAATTTTTTGCGTGAGAAATCCCCCTAGGAATTGGTGGACGCTTTAGAAGAACAAGAGGTTATCATGTCGTCGCAGATAAAAGCGAACGATAAAACTGTTGTTATGGTGAGCGAAACTCGGATATCCAGGCTTCCCACTCAATTTTGAAAAAATATAGTTGAAAAAGCTGCAATTTTGACCCAAGGCAGACGTGTGCAAGGTCAAAAATGACGTACTGGACTCATATTCACTCATTTTGAAAATGAGTATGTCTCGACGCCTAAAACGCCAAACGCTATAAAATTTTCAAATTTTACGCAAAAATATATTCTCGACGGATCCTGAGAGCACTTTTTTCCCATTTTGAAAGTAACTTTTATAAAATTGATTAAATAAATCTAGTTACAGCGATATATTTAAATTATAGAGTTAATAACCCTTCAGGTTTTAAACGTCCTTATTTTAACTGTGCATTGTTGTTTGCTTATTTAATGAAAAATAAACTTTCTGAGAGCACTAAATCTATGGACTATTTTCAGATTTAGTGTTCACTTTTTTAAATTTTTCCAAAATTCGACTCCATATCGCTCAAAGGGTGATTTTTGACACTTTTCAAAAATCGAGCACTAAATCTGAAAATTGTCCATGGATTTAGTGCTCATTTAGTGCTCTCAGAATCCGTCAAGAATACAATTTTTGCGTAGAATCAGAAAATTTTATAGTGTTTGGCGTTTTAGGGGTTGAACTACTTCTGCTCAATTATAATGAATGGCCATAAGTCGATCATTTTTCAAGCAAATTCCAATTTGGAATTTTATTTTGAGAGCACCAAATCCCCGACCCGAAATGGGGAGCATTGAACCCGCCCTGAAAAATCGAAAATATAGCTCCTCCAAAAAATCCATGGCTGTAATTTTTTTTGTTATCGATCAATTTATTTTCGATCTGATGATAGATTTTGGGAGCACTAAATGAGCCTTAAATCCCTGAACCAAAATAGGGTGCATTTGGCGTTGAAAAAAAAATCCACCCCAATTTCACCCTTAATCGAAAAGATTGTGGAGTATATCTGAAAGAAGAGCACAAAATTAGCACTAAATCGTGGTACCATCAGATTTCTGATATCTCAACATGGGAAAAAGTTGAAGCAATAAATCTGAATTGATGGCACTAAATGAGCATTAAATCTACACATAAGGAATTCGTCATGTGCGAAAATTGTCAGGCTGAAGACCATAAAAAAGGCCATCACTTTTGAAAATCCATTCCATCTAGTGTAAACCAATCAAAATCGCTATATGGAGGTCTGCGATTTTCAAATCCCAGATGGAGATTAAAATCGAAAAACCCCACCCCTTGCACACGTCTGCAAACAGGTACAAAAATAGCTGATCAATAAAACGCCAAAATATCAGTACAACAATCCGTTGACGTTTTATCTGCTGTTTTATCATGTTATTTGACCAAATTACACAATGATAATGAATTATGTCTACAGTTTTTCTTAGTTTTTGATGAATGATAAGAAACAATCTCACATTAATGATATCATCAATAATAATCCCTCATGTCTTTTAACATAAGCAAGCTTGCAACCTTTTATGCTGCGTTAATGCCCTTTTGCTGCACCATACCCTTTATTTTTAACATTAACTGTGGCTAATTACATAGAGACACTTCGAATTTGCTGTGACGGATAAAAATCGAACTTAGGGGGTGGACACCCGTTGGATAAGCTAAAATCGTTCTAATGTTTACGGATATCTTTGAATCTTTACCTTTCAAAAATCTCTATAACATTTGCACACACGGGAATAATCCTAAGATCTATTGTATAAATGATTTTTTTCCCCAAAAATCAAACAAAATTGAGATATCTAAATAAAAATTTATTTTTACCAAAAATGATTTTCTTCAATAGAGAATTTATAAATACACGTAATAACAATAATAACATAACCGAATCCATCTTTTGTATTTCAAAACAGGACGTTCTTAAACGACAGGCATTGTGCTGTGAGTGATGAGCAATGAGCATCGACGTGATGCGCATTTAAATGCGCACGAAAGATAGGAATATATAGGACACAATTATTTAAATGTTCTGGACTTCACGGTGTTCAACACCAAACAATATACAACGTTGTAGAGAGCATAGGAACCGGAGAGTATCTCAGACATGGATGGTTTTTTCGCTTTTGGCTTGAAAATCGTCCTTCGGGTCGGTAGCTTACATTTCATGTGTGCTGTGCATAGTACGGGTCCGTGGATCCGACAATGTAAAAACAGGTCATCACTCAAACGGCCATAACTCCTACCAAACTTGACATATGTGAATGTTTTTTAGTTGATGACACATCTACATTCGGAGACCTTTCCAATTGTATTAGTGCGAACTAAATTGGATGAGTTAAAATATGTTTTTAAAAGTGTACAAAAAACGCTACGCGGAATAATAGATAGATATGCGTGAATGAGAGCAACGATATACAACATTGTGTTCTATATATTCCTTTCTTTCGTGCGCATGTAAATGCGCATCACGTCGATGCTCATCGCTCACAGCACAATGTCATCGCATCACCTGTCGTTTAAGAACGCCCTGTTTTGAAATTCAAAAGATGGATCCGGTTATGTTATTATGTGTATTTATAAATTCTCCATTGAAGAAAATTATTTTTGGGAAGAATTAATTTTTATTTAGATATCTCAATTTTGGTTTATTTTTGGGGAAAAAATCATTTATACAGTAGATCTAAGAATTATTCCCGTATGTGTGGCACTACTTTCATACGCATGGATCTTCTTGAATCTTTGAAAATCTTAAATCCCGTGCCTAACGAAAGCTGATTTTTAACTAAAAAAACCGACTATAGCTACGATTTTCAAAATAGCTGAAATAGCTAACCAGTGGCAAACCTGGATATCGCAGAGGGACACAACTATTTCGTTCTACCGCAATAATAGACGTATGTATCTCTTTGAAACGGTAAGCTGTTCTTATTTTATAGCATCGAGATTTATTATATTGTTGCAATGATTTGTATATGGATGCTGAAGTCAATATAGATCATATTTCTATGTATGCGACGTGAAAGAACGTATATTTTTTCTGAACCTTTATTGAGGAAGATAATCGCCCAATTTTTCGCAATTTTCATGTCAATACATTAATTTCTAGGCCCATTGCGATCGTGTACAATCTTTTCCCTATAAATTATTTATATATATGTACATATATATTAGGGGTCAGCGAGAATTTGTTCTTACTGGTTTCGAAAATGCCCCTAGTGTTTATTGTAGAGCTCTTCGAGATAAAAAAAATTGTCCCGGGACTTTTGTCATAGCACGCCGTGCGACAAAAGATTTTCACATATTATGTTTTTAAAATGAACTCAATTTCAATCAAACCGTTATTTCGACCCATGAGAATGAAACCTTATGGTTGTTACCTTGAGTAAAATTGTTCAGTTTGACGCCGTGCACCTTTTGTCTCAACACACCAAAGTAGTATTTTGCTTAAAAATTGGACTCTTGAAAATTGATCCATTTCCAGCTTCAAATCGAGCTGGCCGTCACGCACGGAGTGCTATGACCAAAATCCCGGGACAATTTTTTTTTTATCTCTACGAGCTCTACAATAACTACTAGGAGCGTTTTCAAAACCAGTAAAAACAAATTCTTGCTGACCCCTAATATGGATTTTCTCTGTTGTCATTTGTATCGCCGTATTCGTAACTCATGTTGTTGGTTTTGTATTGCCTTAACCCGTACGTAAAATGAAAATCAGTTGATTTTTGCGTTGTGATCAATATATTTCGCCTTTCGGCATCTTAAGGATCATCTATTTACAAAATCAAATCAATTCATTAGAAAAATAAATGAGATGAATCAAAAATGTGTTACCTTAAAAGTAAATCACAATGTCTTGGTTGAAATTCTACTCAGAATCTGACAACTACGAATCTTACACGAAATGCCAAACTGAACACCAAATGATCCCTATCAAAAACTAACGATTGAACCGGTCAATAAGTGACCAGTATGCATCAGAATACGACTTCACATCAGTTTTATCATTGCACGCAGTTTCTTTGTATTCTGATGCATACTGGTCACTTATTGACCGGTTCAATCGTTAGT
>NW_022600537.1:0-19512 GCF_009176505.1 Sitodiplosis mosellana | reverse complement strand
ACATTGTGATTTACTTTTAAGGTACCACATTTTTTATTCATCTCATTTATTTTTCTAATGAATTGATTTGATTTTGTAAATAGATGATCCTGAAGATGCCGAAAGGCGAAATATATTGATAACAAAGCAAAAATCAACTGATTTTCATTTTACGTACGGGTTAAGGCAATACAAAACCAACAACCTAATATGGATGATTGTACACTATCGCAATCGTGCCCAATTGTGATCCTTGAAAAAAGCGCCTTTAATAATAAAACATATCAACAAATATGGAGAACAAGTAGACTAATACCAAACTACGAAAGCAAAATTTTTCTAATATCCATGAAATTAAAATTCCAAGAATTGAATGTGGAAAGTGTAAAAAATGCGTTCTTCTGAAAACTTCTTTTTTTCTACATTACACTAGGAAACGAATTCCAAACTCTTTCTTTGCGCGAGCAAAACCAAACATACCACGTAGAAGGAGACTGATCTTTGGGCATATTTAGATATGTACATTTTTTGTAGACAAGCTTGCACCAAAAATAAAATGTCTCTGAATTGAATTCCATACAAATTATGGAAGCCTCATCGAACGACTGTAGGCTTTCATCAACGCCTATCGCGTTCACCCGGCTAATACTCCAGGTAGTCCCTCATTTTTCAAACGTGCAGTTAGATTATCTTGAACCGTTGACAATTGGCTTCCATTTAACATTTTTATGTTTGGTCATTTGCTTATTAATAAATTAGGTTTTTTCTTTTGGCTAGTCGAGAACCAATATTCATGTAAAATCAAACTATCTAGTATCTAGTACTGTTATATACTAAATTGTACAAAAATCAAAAGATCAGATTTTTCATAACTTTAGAAGCCAATTTACTGCAAAACTAAATATTTAGCCATTTTTTGTGCGGTGTTAGAAAAATACAAAATTTGTTAATGATTGTAAAACAAATAGACCTAAGGCTAAATTTATCTAAATTCAATTCGCTTTTTACGACAAAGCTTCTGAACTGGCAAAAATCATTTCCGATTTTGTGTTCGGTAGTTGGTGAAGTCGACTTGATTCAATGTTCATTGTTTACACCTCATGATCATAAAATTCTAACCGCTGCATTTTGGATTCGAATTTTTTTCTGGCGTTTTGCTGTTTCGGTCTTTTAGTTTTTTTCATTTTGTATGGTTATCCTTGCAAGCGCATGAAAGATAATTTCCTCCACTATCCAGAGCCATTTTTTTGTGCTAGCTAATCTACAAAAAAGTTACTGCTATCTTTTATCAGTGGTAAAAGGATCACCAAAATAAAACTTAAAAAACATACTCTTTTTTCATGTAGAATGTAGATTGTAGACTGTAGAGAAATATACGTCCTTCAACGTCTCAATAATAGATTTAAAATTCATTGTGTGTTTCTTTTACGGTCAATTTATGTTGTTCGGGATAAATTTAATCCAAGGGGTAAAATGGATTTTCGTCAGAAGACCAAATTTTTCGATAAAATTTATACCTATCACATAGGAAATTGATGCTAAACTCCATTCCGGCTATTAATAATTTTAAAAGTACTTCAAATATTTTTTCACAACAAGATATTTGAAAAAAAATTATCCCGAGGGGTAAAAATCCGAGAGGTAACAAAAAATCAATGACTCAAAAAATACAATATTTGCACTGAAACTTCAACTTGTTGCTTAAATTCGCTGCTTTTTCATCATAAATTTTGATATTAAAAACATTTTGAATCAATTTTTGATTAGAACAAAAATCACGCTTCATCACCTTGTTATAAAATTTACCACGAGCTGGAGCTCATGGTAAACATCCAAGGGGTAAAAAAATGTAAAAATTATTTTAATCGAAAACTGATTCAAAATGTCATTATTATCATTATTTATGACGAGAAAGCGGAGAATTTAAGCAATTAAAAATTGAAGTTTCTGTGCAAATATTGTATTTTTGGATCATACATTTTTTGTTACCTCTCGGATTTTTACCCCTCGGGATAATTTTTTTTTAAATATCTTGGTGGTACTTTTAAAATTATTAATAGCCGGAATGGAGTATTTCCTATGTGATAGGTATAAATATTATCGAAAAATTTGGTCTTCTGACGAAAATCCATTTCACCCCTCGGATTAAATTTATCCCGAACAACATAAATTGGCCGATAGTGTTTGTTTAGTTCATTATCTGTTAAAAGTATAATTTTTATATATTCGAGGGCCGGACTATTTATTATGTCATATCAATGAACCAATTCGTATAATTTCTTTTTATACAGTAGACACTGAGAAATAGCAACTAACTACTTGAATCTGTGGTTTTGCCTCTGAAAAACCATTTTTGATGAAGCCACCCCCGAAAACTTTTCAAGATTCAGACAAAGCATGCATTACTATTCTGCGTGTCCATGATAATGCATTAAGTGGAAAATACAATGCCTTCTTTGAATTATATATTGAATTTTTTATCCAACAACATGAATCGTAAATGGAAGATATTCAGCAAATGATGCTCTAACGGCATCTATACGGTAGAGTTTGGAAATTTGATTAAATGATTTTGTCACAAGGTTTACCCAAATATTGGAAATGGTAGGGGAAGGTGGGGAAATTCGGAATACACATCGAAATAATTTAATAACATTCTAAAAAATTAACATTTTTCCAAATTCTAAAGTGGTACGACTTAGTAAATGTAAAAACCTAACTTTTGGCACTTGTCGCTTGTTGAAATTCGAATCGGTTGAAAAAATGTACCCTGTTGGCAGAAAACCCTTGATTTTGCGATTTCCAAAAATGGTGGGGAAATTCGGAACACTTCATAAATGGATAGAAAACTGAAACAATTTTGATGCAAAACGTTTATGGAGTACTAGGAAAAGACAGAAGAATTAATTTTAATGAGAAAAAAGTTCAAAAATAGCGATTGTTGTTAGTCGGATCTGTAATTGTTTCCTGTGAAATGGCTACCAATCATTTTGGTGCATTTCAAGTGAGCTCGATCGCATAAATTGCAATGAGTATTTTGTCAAAATTTTGCATGAAATATAATAAATATGCATAAAAAATGCGATATCAACTTGAAAAGTATTAAAAATCACTTGATGAATTTTTCGTATATAGGGCGTTCCGGAATTCCCCACTCACTAAGGTTTACAACATAATCGTGTTTTTTCATGCAAAATTCCTTTTGTGAGTCGAAATATTAATGGTATACGATAATTATAAACATATTCGCCTGAGTTGATTTTTCGAAAAATGTTATGGAAACAATGAAGACAGGCATTCTCAATATTAAATTTTCATGAATTGATTTCATGTCGATGACGCACAGAGCTAACAGTACGTACACACTCGTCGAGTGCTAATGGATATATGAGGTTTTGTTTAGAGAAAACGATGACAGTTGTTCACATGTCTCAAACTATTCATTTGCGGCGAAATTTGGCGGTGTTCCGAATTTCCCCACGTTCCGAATTCCCCACCTTCCCTTATTTGTCAAAAATGGCATTTCAAATGTCATTCATGATTCATGTTAGTGAACTTCCGATAGGGACAAACAGAACTCTGAAAGGTTTTGGATCTGTTGAATATAATAACATTGTGCTTCACAGCGTTGTTTTTATCTTTTAATAAAGATCCCAGGACGTGAATGATCGATTCAAATGCATTCGATAGGGCATCCCTCAAAGCTCCAAAAACAACTTTCTCAATTTTGGGTTCCCACTACCCCTTCAAGGTGGATGGTGGCCCCAAATGAGATGTCATCTGATTTGTTGGAGTATTCTCATATAATCTGAACACCACACCACTCTTCCATGGGTGTGGTCTATAAATACATATGTCGAAATCAAGATCATCACTCCTTAAAATGACATGACTGCTTGCGGTGCGACTGGGGACGTGAACAATTGTTTTTGAAGGAGGTTTGACACGCGAAGGCATTTAAAAAACATTCACGCCTTGGTATCCTATTGTTAGGTGAGTTTGAAATCAAAAACTTTTTCAGCACCTTTTCAATCGTCATAAGTACAAATCTATATGTATATGTATATAAATATTTTTTCATTTGTTGGTATTCATATACTAAAGTAATACCAAAAATATAATCTTCTATAGTGTAGTGTATGTTCAAAATGTATTAAATTTAATTGTTTTTGAATATTGTATTTTTGTCAATAACTCTTTGCAGTTTGATTCTCATTCGTGGTTGTTCACATGATTATTCGATCATAAAGTATTTGGTTATGATTACCCACAATTGTGTATGCGAAAGCCATTACATAAATTACCCATCGCTTGACAAATAATGAAACATAAAATAATATAAATGGATAAAATGGATAATAATCTTTTTTTGGATGTCGGATTGAATCAGAGAACTGTAAAGTTCATTGCATACCTTGTTATTGTTTTGCAATATGACCTGATAAGTTTTGGGTGATGATCCAGCACCAGTAGTTTGTTTGTTGAAAAGCGCGCAGAATGTGTTGGAAATTGCAACGCTGCAATCTTTGTAACAGAACTGTGTCCCATTTTGTATGAAGTTTAGGTCATTTTGTACAGAGTTCTAACGCATATCATCTTAAAGGGTATTGTGTGTAGATAAATTATACCATTTCGATTGAGTCTAACTGTCTTTTTAGTTTCTGTAAATCTTTTGGTTTGCCTAAGTCCATTACATTGTGTAAGTCTAGTTGTGGGTTTTGGACCATTTTGGACCAGTTCGGACCAGTTTTTTTAGACCAGTTTTAGTGCCAAAGTTCTTCTATTTTCTTACTTATCCCGTGTACCAATTTTCATCGAAATCGGACCACTTTGATTTTTCGTGATTTTTGACCTTTTTACCCCATAACTCCGTAAACTTCTAAGAGCACCCCCGGATTTTTTTTTCAAAATAGGTGTTTTTAGATACCTTAACCCAAAATCGTGGGGAAAGGAGTTTTAATTGGGGATATGTTGGTAACCCCAAAATTAAGGTACCACTTCGGAGGGCCATTGCTCTTTAACTATGGGATGTAGGGCTTTTCTTAGGTCATAATTATAGTATCCGTGAATACCTATCTAACGATACACATGACATCCTCATTTTTCTTTATAGTGAATGAAAAATACCGTTATGTGAAAATGTCATTTTTGGGTAAAAAATCATTTTATCTCCGTTTTCTGGGGCTGAGGGAGAGGTTAGCACCTGGGCAAGTTGAGCAAAGTTGTAGAGCACCTCAAGAGGAACAATGTTGTTACAGACCATTCTGCCTCATTTCCTTCAATTTAGGGTCTGGAGCCTGTAACATCATAAAACTATATCCAGTACAAAGGGCCGTGTCCCGTTTTGTGCCGTACGGCGTATATCAATAAGACTAATACTTTGGAACAGTGGTCGTAGTGAGTGTGCCAATAATATCGAGGTAGAGCTGCTCTACGGGGTTGGAAATTTGTTAAATACCAACAGGGGCAAATCACTAAAAAGTAATTTCCAATAAAGTAGAAGAATGAACATAATATGTAAGTAATTTTTAAACAACAAATTACTTTTAGTATAAAAAAAGTAATTTGTGGTATAGCTGTCACATCCTAATATATCGGTACATTGAAAAAATATGTTAGTTCAATGTCATTGTCATACATAAATGACTTTTGGTAAAAAGTAATTTGTAATTTGCCTACTAAATAGACTAGGTAATAGAAAGTAATTTTAAAGTAGTATGGAAGTAATTTGTAGAGTGATTTGCCCATCGAATTTTTCGTTGATAAATAAACATTTTGGAGCGAAACAATGTATAGACGAAGTGTTCAGGACATTACACAGAATATTCTAGTAGCTTGGGTGAGGTTGCCCTCCACCCCTGTGACCCAGAAAAGAGTTAAAAATATAAAGAATCACCAAATCAAACTATTTTCAAATAAAAATGAGTTTACCACTGTCCGTTCAATGTACGCTCAAATACTCACAGCAGACACGCAGATTAAAAAAAAAACATGTTCGTGCCTGTATTTCGGCTATGTAGAACTTTTTCTTCTTATTTCTTCCGACCGAACGAAGATCCGCATAAAGCAAAGGAGAATCAAGTGAGCACACAACTCAAATTGTATGAGAAAAACATCACACGAACGCTGTGGCTCTCATTCAAATGAGTTGTACTGCGAACTGAATGTGCGATTCTTAAGCCCTGCTACATCTTTGTCAAAGACACTTTTGGAAAATTTCCAGTCGTTTGGGAGCTATAGCTCCCCGCGAAAAAGCTTTTTCTCAACTTTCAACCCCTGTGAAAACCAGTGCATTTGGGGAGTTAAAAATTCGTTTTTGGGGGTTTTGAGAGATGCCCTATCAAACGCGCGTTGGCATTTGAAAATCAGCGTCTGACAGTATCCGAACTCTACTGTTTGCACCAATTTTGATGGTGCCGAACGCAATTTTTAAGTGTCCATTAGGGCGGTTCAAATTGCAAAAGTTTCGATTTTCGATCATTCCCGCCGCGATTCTGAAAATTCATTGAAAAAAAAGAGACTGAGCCGGTTTCAGCACCCTCGGTCAGGAGAAAAAATCATGGCAGGCGAATTTTAAAAATTGTCTGTAATGCAAATGCAAATCCACTTCGATGAAACGACAATAACAATAACACGACGCTTGTGGTGATACAGTAGAACCTCGATTATCCGGCACCCAATTAACCGGCACCTCAATTAACCGGCGCACTCTCAAGCTATTGATTTTTTTCAAGAAACACATTTTATACAGACAAAACTTAAATACTCAGCGCAACTAACAAATTCATGCTTCCACATGCACGTCCAATTTTGCTTGTTGTTATTATTTAATCGCATATCATTTTCAGATTGAGTTTGTTTACATCACTCATTTTATAAACAATAGTTTGAAATAAATTTTTGGTCGTCAATTTGATTTCTTCGCTCGCGACAAATGTCTGCATATCTTGTTTTCAATTGGCACACAAAAACGCAAAAGAACCGTTCTTGCAATTGAAACAAAAGCAATGCAAGCAAGTTGTTCTTTGCAACAATTCATTGAATGGTATGAACAACAGGATGAAGCCGATAAAGTTGACACACTGCTGTTAAGTCGATTTCGCAACAATAAAAGCAGAAACGATTGCAGTTAAGCAAACCAAAATGACCGACTTCTTTTCGCAAATGAAAGTAGATTAAGATAAATGAAATTGAATTTCAAACTACATATTCACATTTGTTTTCAAATAAACCAATAAACGTTTGCATTTCCTTATATTTTTTAATAAAAAAAAGTTTTCTAATGTATTTTTACTTCAATTGTGTGTTACAAGTCTTTTCAATTGACTTTTGTCCGTTATATATATGAGAAATGTAAGAATTTGTTTCAACTCGATTAACCGGCGTTTTCGTTATCCAGCGGAGGCTCGGTCCCGTGCCCGCCGGATAATCGAGGTTCTACTGTAGTTGAAGATTTCATTCACATAAGCGTATGCATGGCCGATAATCAAGTAGCCTATCGTGCAAACCGTATAAATCATAAGCTAGCGTGTCTGTATTTTGTGTATATATTGACCGCTCAACGTGTGTTGTGTGTATGACCACTAGAGGCAGGTCGAATGTTGCCACTTTTTAGAGTTTCTGTCTCGAAAGACTCCTAATATTTTCGAGAAAAAAAACTTTTTTCCAAGATACTTACCCTGAAAAGTCCATATTTGAGGGACTTATTGAAGTCGAAAGTCGATTTTTTGAGAGTTGAAATCGAACCAACTCAAAACGAGGCTGGAAATATGTGAAATCATCTCTCGACTTGGTCATGTTGGTACTCAAAATCTTCGTAAGGGATTGTACTAGCGGTCCAAAGGCAGAGAAAGTAGAAATTGTTTGCTCAGTGTGGTGATTTTAAACCGAAGCTCATCGACGTCATTTGCTCATTTTGGTTTGAAACAATCGTATTTTTTCGCCACTAAAATCAGATTATGTTGAATAAAATTTAATCATGAATCGACTCTTCGTAAAAAATCAGGCAGAAACAGCTCATTACACGTTGAACTTTAACCTTATAAGTGTGTTCGTGGACTATTTGTCCACAGACGTGTGCAAGGTAAAAAATCCTAGAAGGGGTTAAATTTTTTTTTGGCAGATGGGGGTCTAAAAATTTTCTCAGTCGAAAAAAAAGTGAAGACCTAAAAAAAGGTCCTCACTTTTGAAAATCGATTCTATCTAGTGTAAAACAGACAAAATTCCACAAATGGGGTCTGGAAATTAATGAATCGTGTCGAAAAAAGACTGAAGACCCGAAAAAAAAAGAAACTTACTTTTGAAAATCAATTCTATCTAGTGTAAAAAATTTCAAAATCGCTCGATGGGGGTCTTGATTTTCAAATCCTATATGGGGGGTAAAACCGGAACCCCCCCTTGCACACGTCTGTTTGTCCATGCCATCACAAAAAGTTGAAAAAAACCATTTTTCTTCTGAAATTTCAGGAATGCTCCTCTGATCATAGAATCTATTATTAAGGAACAAAAATTGTTGACAATGCGTTAATTCTTTCAATAAAATTAAAATTTGCATCATTTTATCCCTAATCCCTCTCATTGGAAGTAAAAAAAATTAAGATGTCTGCCAAAAGACATGACTGTCAAAAGAAGCTGCAACACATCAAACTTTCGGATGGTTCAAAGTATAATTGCGATGTTATTTGATATAAATTATTGCATCAATAATGAAGATAATAATGGTTTTAATCAAATAATATACAAATTTAAAAGGAAACATTTTAAAAAATTCTATAAAAACACAGTGGACGAAAAAGTCCACAAATACAGTCATCGTTCTGTTTACCCAAACACAGTTATAAGGTTAAAAGGACGTTTGGCGAATATATCCGAAAAAAAGAAAAAATGTCGATTATTTTTACTTTTTCCACAATATTCTACACTGGTATTCACTTTATGTACCTAGTGTCATACCAAATGTCGTACATTTTGGTACTAGAAATAAAACCCAGCTTTGGTTTTCCGTTCAAAAGCCTTTTTCGTTGATTTTTTGTTTTTGGAAAATGCATTTCCAAAGGACGGTACAGAAAATTGACATGATTTTTTCTTCTGACCGAGGGTGCCGGAACTGGCTCATTCTTATTTTTTTTTCGATGAATTTTAAGAATCGCGGCGGGAATGATCGAAAATCGAAACTTTTGCTATTTGAACTGCCCAAGCGTCCATGGAATATATAGAGGAAGAATTCAGAGATTTTGAATTTGGCATAAATCACAATAAAAAAAATCAATGCGAACGGCCCAAATCAATTGAAATATATTGAAATACACACAAAATACAGTTCACACAAAAAATACAGTGAAATTGTTATTTTTCGATATAAAAATCATAATAATAACCTCAAAATAATAATCGAATAATAGAATTAAATGTAATTGTATATGATGCGCATGAGAGATTTTTCATATGTATAATATGCTATACATATATTCCGATATGTTAACTTTATAAACTGCATTTTCATTATCATACTATGATTTCTCTTATTATCTCCCATCTTTTAAAATTGTATGTGAAAAACTTTTAGTGATTTACCATAAGATTTGACGTACGTTGCTTAAAGATGTACGATCCTTTCATTTATTATCTAGGTTAAACCCAATTGTTTTACGATTCGAAATTAATACCTTTTATTAGTCCTATTGCATATAAATGACGGAATACACGATCTTGTTTCAGTTTTTGTGTACATAGATATATTGTTAAAACAACCGCGATAGAAGCCAACTCGGCTCCAGAGATCGATGCTTTGGTCGTTAACTTGACCTATGTTGATTTGAAGTGTTTTACTTTTCAATTGGTGAATATAAAGATTTTGTCAAAATCTTCTGCAAAATTATATTTGATGTAAATTGGTGTATCAACTCAATTCTCATTTCAGTTTTTTTTAATGTATGTACTATGCATTTCCACCAAACCTCATCAAAATTAGTTGTCATATATTGTGAAATTTTTTGCTTGAATAATCGGATTGTTTGACAATTTTCGTTTCTCGACGTTTTGATCACCTATTGTAACATAGGATGGCGAATTAGTTCGTTTCAATACGAGCAGTGCTGTTCGTTAAAAATGTGCACCTGCACCCTGGGTTGGCATGTAGAAAACTCAATCATGTAATCTACATTTGGTTTACGTAAATTACATGATGTAAATCGCATGAATATTTCTCTACATGATTTTTGTAGAAAACATAGAAAAACAAATTTAATTTAAGATATAATATAAAGAAAATTAGAATTTATCTCAGGATTTCGTAATTCTAATGAAAAAGATTAATACTACTGATGAATTAAAAATGAATGTAAATTATGTAGTTTGGTTTCATTGCTCCTGAAGTGAAAAAACTGACAATTTTATATGGAAAAACGTTACTTTTTTCACGAGATTAATATACCCACATGAAAATCAGTCATCAGCTATGATAGCTCAACAAATGAAATTATGGACTGTAATTTGATATGTTTTGAATATGCCATGTAACTTTGGCTCAAATCAGCTCGAAAAATTATTCAAATAATCGTTTCTTTGCTGGAAAGTCGATTTTTTACATGGATGAACGATAACTTTTTTAGCATATTTTTTTGATTTACAAATCATATGCTTCCAAGAAATTTCTTGATTTTTTCATTAAAGTTGGAATTTTTGAGCTACACGCCATAGTTTTCTGACAAAATCAAAGTTATTGCAAAAAAGGGGTGACTAACTGCAGCATATGTAGTTTTGGTAGTTTAGCGGTTTTCCAAATCCAAGAGGTTTTTCACATGTACAAAACGTAATTTACAGTTTTCCACGTAGATTACATGCGCGGCTTAAAAATTGTGTAAATATGCCAACCCTGTGACTCACATCATGTTGGGCAGTTACGCCATCACAGTTCAATTGAGTAGTTTAAAATAAATACATGTAGTTTTCCGTAATAAATTATTGAACTTGTATCATGAAAAATGTGTTTTTTCAAAAATAAAAATAAATTTGAGTTGCTTGAAAGCGCTTCGTAATTCGTAAAATATATCAGGACTGGTCAATTATAGGGATACTGAATGATTTCAACAATTCCCATTAGCTTTGAATTGGAACAAATTTTCTTGGTTTTATGAAAAAAAATTCAGCCTGATCTGATCATTGGTTCGACTGTGACAATTGTATTTTTTAGATGATCTCCGAACTGTTTTCGATTTTTCGTAAAAATTAGTAACACTTTTGAATTCTGAGGGGATATTTAGCTCACTGTGCATAATTTTTCAGCAAAGTTGTTGAGCTTTGTTTTGGGTTTAATATCAGTATTATACAGTGGCCTAATTCATAAAACAAGCGAGCGCGTTCGACCTGTTCGCTACGTTCGGCGTAAAGGTGTCAAACGGACGGACATTTGCGAATAAAAATTTTGCACGTACAAAAATTTTTGTTCGTCCGTTCGAAAATTTAGGCGAGACAAAAAAAAAATATTCGTCCAAAAAAGCCCGCAATCTAACTTTTGGAACATCCAATAAGCTATTATAACTTAGTTTTCGACGAGGAATTCATTTCTGATATTGTTAATTCAAAATATCATAAAAGAGTCAAACGAACATATACTTTTGTCCGTCCTTCCGTAAGAAATGTCCGTCCGTCCGTCCTAAATTTTCAAACGGACGAACAAAAATTTTTGTCCGTCCTACATTTTTGAAAGGGCGGATGGACGGACGGACAAACGAGTGTTCGTTTGACACTTTTAGTTCGGTGCGTTCGAACACATTGAGCGTGTTTCATAAAGTTCGATCAGATTCCATGATTTTAAATAGAGCTAAATCGAACGCATCCGAACGCGTTCACAAATACGTTCGGCGGGTTTTTCAAAATCACCGAACGGTTTGGTGTTCTACCGAACGTGTTGAGTAGTACGTTCGGTAAATCGCGAACACGTTCGGCGAGCATAATTATTCATCACGGAGGACGGTAGTCCGACAAGTGACGCTCCAACAACTGTGCATTTCAAGCCAAATGTCAAAAATGCCAGTTTTTGCGTCACGACTATATGAGGCTGTGAGAATGAAAATGGCAATACAGGAATAAACATTCTGAAACGCATCAAGAAAAAAAATTCGCAAAAATGAATCATGAGTTCTGAATATGCAAAAGTGAAACATGAATTTACATGGGCAGCATAGGAGGTTCATGGTCCACTTTTGCGTATTCAGAACTCATGATTCAATTTTGCGAATTTTTTTTTCTTGATGCGCTTCAGAATGTTTATTCCTGTATTGTCATTTTCATTCTCACAGCCTCATATATCAAAATTCCAACAAAAAGTTTTCAGTATTCAGGTCAATATAAAGACTTTTGTAAATAAAAAAAATGCCTTTCGAGATTGTGTAGAATTGTCACGGAATTGCCACGTAGTTTCATTTTTTGCATTCTTCCGTTCTAATTTTGTCATCAATACTTGAATTCGTACATTCGCAATGCTTCGCATTTGAATATTTCACGCATTCGTATTTGCATTCGCATATCCATTCGCAGACATTCACGAAATTCGGCAAGTAGCGATAGAGCGTTCGCAAAACATTCGATATTGATAAAATGCGAATGCTTTACGGTTTATATTGTTTTCTCTCATCCACGCAAACGCTTGCGAATGCATGTGCTCTTCAAATGCGAAGTATTGCGAATGTACGAATACGAGTATTAAGTACGAACACACAGATGTAAAGTACGCGGCTCAAGAACAACTAAAGTACAAACGTCAGTGAGCAGCAAAAAGATTGAGGTTCTTTCATTCTGATCGCTGCCAAAAATGCTTTCAGCCGCTGCGATCAGAATTAAATTTCGAAAATTCAATTTTAGTCGCCGACGAAAAATCACGTTCAGCCGCAGTGGCCAAAACTAAAATTGTATAAAAAAGAGTTTTTGCCGCTGCGGCCGAACGTGATGTTTCAACACAACAGCGGCCAACTTACAGTTCCCTAAAAAAGGTCATCACTTTAAAAAACGTCTGATGCAAAAACTGTCAGTATATATATATTCATCGGGATAAATAACCCTCACGTCGGGGTAAAATATATTTTCGTCAGAACACTAAAATTTTCAGCAAAATTTATACCTATCGCATAAAAAACTGATATTAAACTTTATTCTTGCTATTACTAATGCCAAAGTATTGAAAATATTTGGCCACATCAAGATTATTTTGAAATTATTTCACCCCGAGAGGAAAATTGATTCGAAATGTCTTTATTATCAAAAATGATAATTACGAAAAACTAGAGAATTTGGACTTTTTGTCAATTTTGAATTTTTTATTCAAGTTACAATGCAAATATTGTATTTTTGGGGTCATCCATTTTTTATTAACTCAGGGATTTTTGCCCCCCCCCCCGGGGGGTAAAATGATTTTTAAATATCTTGATGTGGCCAAATATTTTCAATACTTTTGGCATTTGTAATAGCAAGAAAGAAATTTTAATCAATTTTCTATGCGATATAAATTTGCTGAAAATTTTGGTGTTATGACGAAAATCCATTTTATTGTTATTATTATTTAACACCGCCAAGCTCTGACCGAATATAATGTGAGTTTTGATTAAGTTTTGGCAGGAAAAGAGTGCAAGACTGTTACATCCATTTAAGATAATAATCAATTAGTAGCAATTACTTTCGAAAACTCTCAGTTCTCGCCTCTTTAAAGACCAGGCTCTTTTCATAAATTATGCGGTAATCACAATAGTTGGAACATGAAAACAAAAACAGTCATACAACCAAGATGGAAATGCTTGATAGTAGTCTATAGCAGACGGTCCAAGATAACCTTTGGTAAACGTTCCCAAAGGGACAAAGGCTATAAGAAGCGTTATAATTACACGTTTGATTTGAGACCTTAGGACAGCAAAAGTCGTCACTCAATTTATACGGTAGATAAATTGACGGGAAGTTTTACGTTGGTTAAGGTAGATCCATATTGATTGCAGAGTGCCCTAAATTATACCGAGGGGTAAATTTATCCCGACGAACATAAATTGGTCGTAAAAGTGTTACGCCTAACATGTATGCAAAATTATAAAAAAATTACAAAAAAATGATGCAGATAGAACTCAATCTTCCAGATGAAATTTTAAGATTAAAATCAGAGCCGTGGCTATAACTTAAAAATTGAGTTCTGATGAAGATATCCATATTATTATAGGGTGTATAACTTTGCTTCCGCCGTTTTTTTCAATTTTTGAGGCTTTATTGTGAAAAATTTGTACAATATAATTTATTCAAAGTACTGTCCATCGGAAGCTATGACTTTTCCCCATCTTTCTGGTAATTTATGGATTCCGTCCCAAAAAACTGTGTCGGCTTGGCGGCCAAAAAGGAATCAAGCCAATTTTTATCTTTTTTGAAAACAAGTGAACCGTCCTCCACTTAGGTGATATTGAATCGACTGAAACCAGTTGTAGTAAGAAAGCGCAATGTCTAGAGATTGCAGCGGGGGCATAAAGGATTTTCAAAATTAATAGCTTCTTAGAAATTTTGGACTTGATAGCCAAAAAGTCATTAAAAAAATTTCCTCAAAATTTCGCTTTTTTTGCGGCGATAAGTCATTTTTTCGATTTTGCCGTCAGGAATTGGTATATACCGATTAGTTTCTGTTGGGAACGATAAAAGCTAACATTTCGAGGGAGTGATTGTGGCGCCCCCTATAATGACAAGTAACCACGATCAAAATGTGGTTTGATATGCTTGTGTCTATCGAGAAACGTCCATTCTTCACTACCAGTGTCCACTCGATAAAAGAATAATCTATTTTTCACATTTTTCCCGTATGAAAAAAACTGCTCCCGCAAATGCTGTTTTTTTGGCACGAACTCGGACATTTATGAGCACAATAAAATTTATGATGCAGATAAAAATTTACAAATGTGATGATGCAGAATTGTTGACAGATGCCCAAGCTTACCGTATGACGTTTTGGAGCTGATATGTTTCACCAGCACTTACCGCTGGAGCCATCTGTTGGAAAACGGTGGAAGCAAAGTTATATACCCAATATTATGGCAATTTGTTATTATTTTGCTTAAATATTGACGCTGAATTGGCGGTTTTCATAAATTCGATATTTTAAAAATCAAAGTGGGTTTAAAAATCAGAACCGGAAAAGCAACCGGAGTATGAACCAAAATTATATACCAAAAGTTTTTGGTCAATTTTATTACTATAACCGTAGAATTAGATTATCGCCTCGTATGAAAAATTACACCCGGGATTTATAAAATCTCATCCAATTTCTATTTTTTCAGTTTTACAATTCACTCATTTTTTTCACATAGTGTATATTTTAAACATAACACCGTATTGTCTCGTGATGAAAAGTTTGATCAAATAAAATGACAAACAAAAGAACTTCGCGTCGAGTCCGATTCAAACCTCTTAGCTCCATGATACGACAATCTAGTTTCTGAATCATTAACAGAATGAACAGGGCTAGTTTTTCTCACATGGCACTGCGGCATGTTTATTCTTGCATTGATGCCGAAACGATGAAAAAAATAATTAAGAAATATAAAAAAATCCAAATTAAATCCGCAGATATTTTACACACACGCATATAATCTTGTATTGAATACATATAAAATACGAAGTGTGAAATTGTAGAGCGCAATAAATGACGACAAAATTCAGTACTAATTGGTATGATTTGGCAATATTTCACAATATGTCGAAATCACTTACGGCTATTTACAGTTGATTTTGCCGTTATTTATGGATGGCGCTCTACAATTGTTCAAAGTCTGACAATAAGCGGATGATTTTACATGTTTTGTTGTTCGTCATATGATTTCGCAATACTGCATAATGGTAACAAAATATTATGAAATATTTATTTATTTATTTTTAATTATTTATTTGTTAACACCAACGCCAAAAGACTGGCTGAATCATTAGTTTTGCAGGGAAATGAATCCAAGAGTCATGGAAAACCTGATCTTTTGATTGTTGTACAATTTAGTGAATAACTACACACACAGAAATGTCATACCACTACACTTATGGCAACTGTATAAATTTCGCTACTTTACGGATTCTGCACAACCAACACAGATACATTGTACTTAATCTGTACAACTTGTATGTGTCAGCGCACCTCAGATGTTTGACAGCTAAACACATACAAGTTATACAGATTTAGTAAAATGTATCTGTGTTGGTTGTATAGAATCCGTAAAGTAGCGAAATTTATACAGTTGCCATAAGTGTAGTGGTATGACATTTCTCTCTGTGTAAGGCTAACAAAAATATTTACTATAAAACCACGAAATATTTATTTAATATTTACTACAAAACCATTAAAATATTTAAGATAAATATTTAATTATAGGCAAAAAGTTCGAAATATTTATGAAAAAAGAAAAATATTTATCATAAAATGTGTTGCATATTGATGCAAATAAGTCAAAATAAGTTTGTTGTTTAGTAAACCATTTTTTGCCGTTGTTATGACTTCAGTTCGTTGGAGATAATTCTCAGTCTTCTGAAAAGAGAGCTGACATAGGCACCTGACATTGTCAGGTTGACAAGCGTGGCATCCAGCACTATTTTCTACGAACATTTTTTCAGTATTTTTCAATTAGATAAACTTTTTTAATAATAAATCTGTGATATTTATTTTTAAAAAATCAAATTCCAAAATATCCTATTTTTTTCAGGAATTTCCAAGTGCTAGAAGTAAGTTCCAGCACCAACTAGGTGCCTATGTCAGCTCTGGTATTTTCATAATATGAGTAGTTTGGAGCGGAAATGTCATACAGAAATATTGCGCGGAAAAATGTCAAAAAATAGCTTCTCCATTTGAAAAATTCTCTATATGCGACCTTTTCCCGCGCAACATTTCTGTATGACATTTTCGCTCCAAACTAATCATATATCGTCGTTTCGTGCACTCTAGAAGCAATTAAAATTTCTTAATCAACATAATTGAAGTTGAGCAAATTCGACTGACGATTTTTATAAAGCAGAATCTATTTTTTGTCTGTTTGTAAAGAATTTGTCCCTGATTTCCATTAGAATATTTCAGAAAATGGCAGAAATACTTGAAAATAAATATAATATTTATTTTTAACGAAAATGTCCAAAATATTTAAATAAATAATTTATATTTAAATGAATATTTTTGTTAGCTCTGTGTATAACAATAGATTGTTTGATTTTACATTAATATTGGTCCTAGACTGGCTAAAAGAAAACCTAGTTTATGCGAATGACCAAACAGGAAAATGTCTAATGAAAGCCGA
The DNA here is from genome assembly GCF_009176505.1 of Sitodiplosis mosellana. NCBI lineage: Eukaryota > Metazoa > Arthropoda > Insecta > Diptera > Cecidomyiidae > Sitodiplosis > Sitodiplosis mosellana. The sequence continues at coordinate 2,245 of NW_022600537.1, read as the reverse complement.
TTGTCAACGGTTCAAGATAGTCTAACAACGCGTTTGAGAAAATATAGACTAACTGGAGCATTAAACATATTAGTGTCGATCTCAATGACTGCAAAAAAATATTGTGAAATCGTATGACAAACAACAAAACATGTAAAACATTTTCGGATTTAACTTCAATTGTATTTTATTTTGGTATAACTAAAGTTTACGGAATACTCAAGAAATCGATTCGCTTGTATTGCATTATTTAGCTCATGTCGCCACCTTTCCAAAACAGTATGGAATAGGTGTCGCTACCCCCAGATCCCCTCCACAAATCGAAGTTTGTAGGTGGAGGATATGAAAATCGCATGTGGCTACCAAAGGCCATTGCTCCATACCTATAGAAGATAGGGCATCACTTCTTTGAACTAAATTATAGTACTCGACAATACCTTTTCATCCATATATATGGTGACCCCCCCTCCAGGCCCCCTCCATGAAAATATAGGTATTGATGAAAATTAATGGCAAACCGGAACTGTTACTTTACGTAACTTCTAGGAATGTGGATATTTTTTCAATTTTTTGTATGCTGAGGTAGCTTAGGGTCAGTACATCTCATTTCAGTACTAATATTTTCAACTTTCTATTTTACCGTTTTTTTTCAATACCTTCGTCTATAAATCTTCAGCTGTTGCAAATAAGACTCTGGTTACTGAAGCAAAGTTTTAGTACTAAATCAGAACTGTGCAGCGCATAGTGATAGAATGTACTAATCTGTACTAAAGTGTACTAAATTGTACTAACAAGTAAACCGTCCCAACTGTCACACGTCGATTTTAAAGTTGAATATACAGATCGATGGAGGATAAAAAAAAAAAATTGACAAAAGGGAAGCGGCCCCTTTTGGGTCATAGTGAGGATATGGCCCCTTCTTTACAATGCTTCGTCTGATGGTTTTTACATAAAAATGCAATTTTCTCATACTAGAAATGGTTTGAGGACAAAAATATGTCGATATGAAATGTTCAGGATACTCCAGAGAATCAAATGACACCTTTGGTGGAGCTACCCTCTACCCCTGAAATGAAATGGAGGGTCAAAAAGTGAAAAAATAGTGAAAAATGACCAATGCATCCCCAAAATGGGGTCAAACCCCTTTAACCCTCCAAACAAATTATATTTTTGGATTCCTCGTGAAAAATTACCCCTAGGTTCAGAACATTTCCCATCAAAAAAATCATCCCTTATGTCCTAATTTAAGACTTGAATGTTAAACAAATCGCCACCCAAACCTTCTAATGTATTCCGGCCTTGGTTTAGAGCATCAAGGATGATTTTTTTGATGGGAAATGTTCTAAACCTAAAAGTAATTTTTCACGAGGAATCCAAAAATGTAATTTGTTCGGGGGTGAAGGGTTTTTTTGACCCGATATACAGAAAAAATTAGTTTTTTTCAAAATTATTGTATGGGGACTCCCAAAAGAGGGGCTCGGAGGGGGTGACCCATGGGTAAAATAGATAGCCCAGAAAAAATTAGCTATAGTTGGTCATACATTTTTATGCAAAATTTCCACTCAAAGAGGTAGAAAATTGACTCTGTAATAATTGACCCCAGATGTGGGGCGATTTCTGCCAGTTCAATTTCTGGAAGACTGGGTGCGGAGAGCCGTTGAGAAAATACATATTTCCACTAATTTGGGTATGGAGAATCCTAATTTTTTGGGTTTTAGGTCAAAATAGTGTAACCCCTGGGTAGAAGACCTTCCCAACCCCCCAGGGGTGGAAAATGGTAGGGCGGCTGCCCAAAAAAATTCTCCTCATCATTCTGAACAACTTTGACATACATCATTTTTTGATCAGACGAAGTTTAGGAAAGGGGGTGGGTCTATCCCCACTATGCCCTAAAAGGGGCCGCTGCCCTTTTGTCAAAATTATTTTTGTCCATCCCCAATCGATCTGTATATTCAATTTTAAAATCCATTTGTGACAGTTGGGACGGTTTACTTGCAAGACTATAAAAATGGTTCTGGTGCATTTCCATTGATTCCTAACAAATCTAGGAGACAGTACATCGTACTAAATGGCGTACTAAATGGTACTAAGCGTGCTAAAATGTACTAAAACGTACAAAACTGAACTGTATCCGTTGGTAATAAGATAAAAAAATTTGGTAGAGAGGATCACATAGAACCTTCTGTATTGCTTATTTATTTGAGTTTGAGCATTCTTATCTTTCTTTCTGATTGTGAAAAAAATGGTTGTGCCCACAGAGGTGGAG
>NW_022600536.1:0-5255 GCF_009176505.1 Sitodiplosis mosellana | reverse complement strand
ACAGCGTCAAAGCGTCACTCAAAATGATATCAGTCATTTTGAGTGGTAGATCCACGCACAAGAGCGCCACTCCATTTTAACCTCGTCTAGACGTTTTTCATCTGATTTTTAATACCAGTATTGGCTCCTTTACGGATGAGAAGTTCAGCAACATTCTTGTGACCTGAAAAAAAACACAGATCGTGGAAAAAAATAAAACTGTTTTCCTATTTAGTGAGAACAAATAATAAACATTACCATTCTGAACAGCTAAATGGAGGGGTGTATTAGTAAAATAATTTTCCATTTCATAATTAGCTCCTTCACTGAGTAGAAGTTCAGCGACATTCGTATGACCTGAAAAATAATTTTGATCGATAAATAAGATCAAATCAATCTTCTATTTGGTAAAGACAAGTATCCAATTATTACCATTCTGAGCAGCTAAATGAAGAGGTGTGTCTTTCACACTATTTCCACTATTAACATTGGCTCCTTTACTAATGAGAACTTTAGCAACATTCTTGTGACCTGAAAAATAACACAGATCGATGAAAAAAAAATAAAACTGTGCTCCTATTCAGTGAGAACAAATAATAAACATTACCATTCTGAGCAGCTAAATGGAGGGGTGTATTAGTAAAATAATTTTCCATTTCATAATTAGCTCCTTCACTGAGTAGAAGTTTAGCGACATTGTTATGACCTGAAAATAATTTTGATCGATAAATAAGATCAAATCAATCTTCTATTTGGTAAAGACAAGTATCCAATTATTACCACTCAGAGCAGCTAAATGAAGAGGTGTCTCTTTCACATAATTTTCACTATTAACATTGGCTTCTTTACTAATAAGAAGTTCAGCAATATTTTTGTGACCTGAAAAATAACACAGATCGATGAAAAAAAATAAAACCGTTTTCCTATTTAGTAAGAACAAATAATCAACATTACCCTTCTTAGCAGCGAAATGAAGGGCTGTATTATTCCAATGATTTTTCAATTCATAATTAGCTCCTTTACTGAGTAGAAGTTCAGCGACATTCGTATGACCTGAAAAATAATTTTGATCGATAAATAAGATCAAATCAATCTTCTGTTTGGTAAAGACAAGTATCCAATTATTACCATTCAGAGCAGCTAAATGAAGAGGTGTGTCTTTCCCAATATTTTCACTATTAACATTGGCTCCTTTACGGATAAGAAGTTCAGCAATATTTTTGTGACCTGAAAAATAACACAGATCGTGGAAAAAAATAAAACTGTGTTCCTATTTAGTGAGAACAAATAATAAACATTACCATTCTGAGCAGCTAAATGGAGGGGTGTATTAGTAAAATAATTTTCCATTTCATAATTAGCTCCTTTACTGAGTAGAAGTTCAGCGACATTCGTATGACCTGAAAAATAATTTTGATCGATAAATAAGTTCAAATCAATCTTCTATTTGGTAAAAACAAGTATCCAATTATTACCACTCAGAGCAGCTAAATGAAGAGGTGTGTCTTTCACATTATTTTCACTATTAACATTGGCTCCTTTACTAATGAGAAGTTCAGCAACATTCTTGTGACCTGAAAAATAACACAGATCGATGAAAAAAATAAAACTGTTTTCCTATTTAGTAAGAACAAATAATCAACATTACCCTTCTTAGCAGCGAAATGAAGGGCTGTTTTATTCGAATGATTTTTCAATTCATAATTAGCTCCTTTACTGAGTAGAAGTTCAGCGACATTCGTATGACCTGAAAAATAATTTTGATCGATAAATAAGATCAAATCAATCTTCTGTTTGGTAAAGACAAGTATCCAATTATTACCATTCTTAGCAGCAAAATGAAGAGGTGTGTCTTTCATAATATTTTCACTATTAACATTTGCTCCTTTACTAATGAGAAGTTCAGCAACATTCTTGTGACCTGAAAAATAACACAGATCGATGAAAAAAATAAAACTGTTTTCCTCTAGGGGCCTCACGCCAATTTCCACATTCAAAATATGAACAAATAATATGAATTTGTTTATGTTTCAACATATTAAACAGATATGTATGCATAATTTCAATTTTGCTCAATTTTGTTCAATAAACCGACTGTCAGCAGAACCATGTCCAATCTGTTGACGTCATTATCGCTTCGAAAATTCTGGAAGTGGGTTTTGGTGGATCCTCAGGATTGTTTAAAACCGCTCCTGGTTCTGGAAGTGGATCCTCAGGATGGACCAGGGCATTGTCAAACCCAGTCTGATCCATCCTGAAGATCCGCCAAAACCCTCTTCCAGAACATATTGTTCAAGGTGAATATGAACAATAACAACGCATTCGGGAAATAATACAAAATATTTGAAATCTAGCGTGAATTTTACATGATTTAAATAATACAAATAGATTTTGCTAAATAAAATTTGGCATGAATCCCCTAGGTTTTCCTATTTAGTAAGAACAAATAATCAACATTACCCTTCTTAGCAGCGAAATGAAGGGCTGTATTATTCGAATGATTTTTCAATTCATAATTAGCTCCTTTACTGAGTAGAAGTTCAGCGACATTCTTATGACCTGAAAAATAATTTTGATCGATAAATAAGATGAAATCAATATTTTATTTAGTAAAAACAACTCATAAAATCTCGTAGACAGCATTTTTAAGGTGTGGAAACGTATATGGACACCATTCCGGAGTATAGCAATCGTGTAATCGACGATTCCACACCAAGTGTAACAAAAAATGGATTTGACCTCTCCGATTTTGCTCAAACTTGGTGTATAAACTTGCTATGGCCAAAAACTCGCAAAGCAAAAAAATTAGATAATGGATGGGGCAACAAAAAATTCTTCGACGACCACTCTATCCGGGCCCATTCAGGCTCAGAAAAGTGGGTTCAAAGTATAAAAAGTGAAAACAGTCAGATAGATTTAGAAATTTTGTTTCGTTTTTTTTTTGCTTAAAAGGGCCGACTACCTCGAATTCTTCAATTAATCGAAGAGAAATTAATATTTCCACCCTGTACTTTTTTCAGAATGAAGTTCTGGGCGGTCAAAATCTGCCATTTTTCATGGTTTTTCGACTATATAATTTTTTTTTCACACCAAATAGGTGGTCTGACGCTGGTAATGTGTTCTGATGGAATGCTCAGCAGACTCTGGAGAATCGAAAAATACCAATTGTTGGGGCTTCCTTTCCCGTTGGAAGGGCAGGGTAGACTCAAAAAGTCGAAAAATTACCAAAAATCACTATTTCACAGCACTAACAGGGATAATATTCGGAAAGCTCGCAAAAATCCTAGTCACGCGTAGAACATTCCAACTACATAAAATCGCCTCTTCTGTCTCAAATCGAGGTCGATAGTTCAAAAAATCATGCTCCAGTATTCAATCATTTTTAACTGCTTCTAAGGCACCAGCGCAGGTGCGGTGTATTTCTGAAATGTAGCACCTGGTCTCTAGTTTTATTTGGCATATAACAGGTTTCACTTATGTGGCACAGAATTGGCATGAGGAAGGTAATATTGACGAAAAAGGGTGAAAAAATCGCACAACCACACCACAACTGCCCAAATCAAGGCAGTGCACCTACTTTTTGACCAAAAACGATTGCATTTTCGAATTCCTCGTCAAAAAGTAGTCTAAGAAGGATCGGTCTAAAATTTGTTTTGAACTTTACGATGAAAAAATCAATCGTTTATTCAATGAAAATCAATATTCAACATTACCGTCGAAAGCAGCTAAATGAAGAGGTGTATCCTTCGAATTATTTTCAATATTAACTTCGGCTCCATTGTCGATAAGTTTTTGGGCTTCCGTCACATTACCTGAAAAATAATGCAGACCAATGAAGTATGTTGAACAAAACATTTTTTTAAAACATAAATACTCGAAATTACCAGTCTGAGCAGCACTATGCAGAGCTGACTCTCCATTTATATCTTTTTCGTTTACTAAAAGGTGAAAAAAATTGTAGATCAGTGAAGTGAATCGAAAGAAAATGTTGCGTACAGTGACGCAGTGTGCTGTGTGAGTGAAACTTGATAAAGAAATGGAGCTTCAATCTTACCGTTTCTCCCAGATGGTGCTCCACTCACATCCACGATCAGGATCTGTGGAAATGAAACAAGGTGATTAAAAATATTGAAAAAATTTAAAATGGACATTTTTCCATTAATGAAATGAGTTTCGAAAAAATTATCACAAATTGTCCACAAAAAGATTCAAATGTAAAAGATTTGATCCAAAATTTTTGTCGTCTCACCTCCGATACCACCAAGCCAACGAGCAGCAGTGTGAAAGATCTTTGACCCAGCATTTTTCCAGCTTGGGACTATCAAAAGTGTACTGTAAACGTGTCAATTGAAGAAAATTGACGAACTGTTTGATTGACAAACGAATCGAGCGCATCTGCTTATATACTTTTCAAGTATGGTCACATCAGCAATCATTAATGATATAATTCAATCCACATACAAAGACAATTCTAATTAGAGCTCACAAAATATTATCGCACACATTTTTCAAGAAAACAATGTCAAACAATTGGTGGAATTACATTTCCACCTGTGCACGTGTGGATAATTTTGCGTTCCACATCATATGGATCGCATCGAAAATGCTAGATGTTTACATTCAGTCGTTCACTACCTTCACTATGGTTTGAAAAATAATCCAATTGGATCATGAACAAAATATTATCGCACATATTTTTCAAGAAAACAATGTCAAACAATTGGTGGAATTACAATTCCACCTGTGCACGTGTGCAGAATTCTGCGTTCCACATCATATGGATCGTATCGGAAATGCTAGATGTTTACATTCAGTCCTTCACTACTTCTTTCACTATGGTTTGAAAAATAATCCGATTGAATCATGAACAAAATATTATCGCACACATTTTTCAAGAAAACAATGTCAAACAATTAATGGAATTACAATTCCACCTGTGCACGTGTGCAGAATTCTGCGTTCATTATCAAATGAATCGTATCAAAAATACGTTGTTGACGTTCATTCCTTCATCATCTTCACTATGGTTTGAAAAACAACGTAATTCGATCGCAATGAATTGTAAATTTAAGAAAATATTTTTTACTCTTGAAATGTTGAGTGGTGTTTATTCGATGTAGCTATTTGAATATGAAAATCAGATGAAAAACCTCTAGACGAGGTTAAAATGGACTGACGCTCCTGTGCGTAGATTTACCACTCAAAATGAATGATATCATTTTGAGTGACGCTTTGACGCTGTATTATCTCTGGGTACGAAGTTCAAAAGTGTTTTT
>NW_022600535.1:0-4811 GCF_009176505.1 Sitodiplosis mosellana | reverse complement strand
TTAAAATAAGTGGCAACATTGACTGTGATATAGCCATCCTCTGAGTTGGTGATTAGCTTTGACCTGTTATTACTTTATAATGGAAACTACCGTTTGTGTCAATGTATTTGCGAAAATCAGAATACTTTTTTATGTCTTTCGGTCTCTACTAAATTGTAAATTTATATCTACCAACAGGGACTTGTTAGACTAGACGTAAAACTTTTCTTCAATATATCACTTCTCTGATAAATTGAAAGAAGACTTTTGCAGTCATTAAGGACGACAATAATATGTTTAACGCTCCAGTTAGTCTATCTTTTCTTAAACGCGTTGTTAGATTATCTTGAACCGTTGATGATTCGGTTTACTACTCATTTCCTTGTATTGGTTAGGTTTCTTTGTGTTAAATTTTATAGATCAAACCCTAAATTCAAATCGAGAAAGACTGCTATAACTATCTATTGTATGAAAATACCCACGAAAAAACTTAACAAGAGCGATGGAAATATGTAAACACGAAACAAAATCCAGCAGATATAGCTTCAAAAGGATTGAAGCCAAGCGATTTAATTAATAACGATTTGTGGTGGCACGGTCCACAATTTATTTACGATCAAAGCGAAAAATCGGATCAACCGATACCCGAGATGTCCAAAGAAGAAGAAGAAATAACAAAAAGGGAATATCGACCACCGACTACGAAAATCATGAGTCTAAACCAAAGACAATGGCTAGCGAGGGGAAACATCCCATTGATTGATAGATATGGTGCGATAGGAAAAATCGTACGAATTACTGCATATGTTCTTAAAGCGATACCGATATTGTTGAATGCCTTGAAGAAAGGCGCGAAAAAACCTGAAGTCAATACGAGCGAAATACTTGGATCACTCACACCCAAGCTATTGACTGAAGCGACGATCTATTGGATAAAGTACACACAACTCAAGTACTTTAGTCCCGAATTGGAAGCCTTAAAGCGAAAAGATGTCATCAAATCAACAAGCAATTTGTTGCGAGTGAACCCTTTTCTGGATGCGGAAGGGATTATGCGAGTGAAAGGGCGATTGACAAACTTAAATGTCACATATGATGAAAGACATCCAATTATTCTACCAGCGAAATCAAGTTTCACAAAGCGATCGTTAGAGGAAGCTCACAAAGAGATGCTTCACGGTAACATACAATCAATGTTACATTATGTTCAAACGAAATATTGGGTAATTGGAGCGCGAAAAGCAGCAGCTAATGTAGCCAAAAGCTGTGTAAAATGTCGAAGATATGCGAATACAGAGCGAACTCAGTTGATGAGTCATTTGCCTGAAGTGCGATTGTCAAATTCTAGACCATTCGCCAACTGTGGGGTCGACTACTTCGGGCCAATTCAAGTAAAGCGATTTGAAGGACGATGCAAATCGATTGACATAGGCTATGGAGCTGTGTTTGTGTGCTTATCAACGAAAATGGTACATATTGAATGTGTTTCAAATCTTACAACTGAACGATTCTTATGGGCACTAGCGAGATTAGCATCGATTTATCAAATGCCAAAGGAAATGAGAAGCGATAATGGGAAAACATTTATCGGAGCAAAAAATGAATTGTGCGATGTGTTGAAAACTTGGAAATCTGGAGAAATAAGCGATTGGTTGAATAGCAAGGGAGTCCAATGGAAATTCATAACACCAAGGGCACCTCATCACGGTGGCATGTGGGAATCGGCCGTAAAATCAGCGAAATATCATATGAAACGGCTGTTGTGCAATCAAATTCTCACTTTCGAGAGATATCAAACATTGTTTGCGAAAATCACAGCAGTCTTGAACAGCCGTTCACTTGTACCATTGTCCGATGAACCGAGCGATCTGAATTATTTAACACCAGCTCACGCGGTGACTGGAGAAAGAACAATTCAACCATTATCGATGGACTTGAGCGAGATTCCAATGAATCGTGTAAAGCAACAAAGAATTCTAGACAAAATCCAACAAGAATTTTGGAATGTTTGGCGAAAAGAATACGTCAGCACTTTGCAAACGCGATATAAATGGAATAAGGTCGAATTAAATCTCGAAGTGGGCGATTTGATAATTCTCAAGGTCGACAATTCACCACCTGGAGTGTGGCCACTAGCGCGAGTAATTGAAACATATCCTGGATCTGATGGTTTAGTGCGAACAGTGAAGACAAAAACCACATCGAGCGAATTGGTACGACCAATCACCAAATTGGTGCGATTACATCCAGAAGAAGCGAATGATACGAACACAGTGAATGAAGCGAAAATACAGTCTACCTCGAATGATACGATTATACAGTCTACAACCAAATGAATGAAAAATATGAAATTAGCTTTAAGTGAATTGTAATTTTCCGATTGAATTTATTGTATTTATTATTGCCTTCACTCCGTTCATGGGGTGGGAGGATGTCTAAAATGATTTAAACGATTGTCAAACCTATTGTCAAACAACGAAATAATGAAACGAGGAAATCTGGTATGATTGTCATACTAGCGGTGGCGCTGTCGTTTGACAGCCCCGGCAGAATAAATCACCACTTTAACGAAGACGAACGCGTTTTATTTAAATGCTTTTGTTGTGATATTGGCTCCTGTCGTATTGTTTCCGTGCCATTCAAATGTAGCCATTATCGGTGGATGATGACCTTCTACTTTTTTCTTCAGTGCATTGGCCTTATCAACACGCTCAATTGTAATGTTGGTGAAATCATTAGTAAAGAATAAATCCAAGAGACGCCCTTTGGAATCATTACGTACATGATTTACCTGATGAACACCGACATGATATTCTTCGGGACAAATACAGTGACAGTTCTGGTAGTAAATTTTAGTGAGAAAAGCGCAGTCATCCGATATGGCATGGTTTAGTGCCATCTGTTGCGATAGCCTTGATGATTTTCTGCGCAGCGTTCGTTGTAGCAGTATCGATGGCAGTTCGGTTTCACTTGCGAGCAACAGCTCTCCTGGCAATGATTTGTACGTGATTGCCGGCGTTTCCTTTGTGGGTGCTGGTTCTTGGTGTGTCCCCAATTTGTTTGCTGAGCATACGCTTTGCCAACCCCGTTTTTTGGCTTGGGCGATCAATTGTTTTGTTTTGTTTCGTAGTTGAATTCGATTTCTCGGGTTGCTTTTTGGTGCCAATCAAGTTTTTTGGCTTCGTCCGGACATCAGAAGCGGATTTTCGGCCAATTTTAGGGGCAACCTTTGGCACGAATTCTTTTGCGGTAACGCCAGTTGGCCAAACACTGCCGAACAAATCAACATACTCAGCTGGCACATCCAGTTTGAACGAGACGAAAGTCGGGTTTGGCACCTTTTTTTTGTTTGGTCTCAGACTGGTGCAGGTCACGTTGTCAGTGAAGGGACGGGTGCTTTCGATCGCCTTCAAGTGACCAGCAATAACTGACCGCATAGTTTGTTTTTTCACACTGGCTTTTACGGGGGCACTACCAGTCGATTTCGGAGGGACAACAAAATTGCACAAATCAACTGGATTTTTATTTTCTTCAATTAAATCCGGTAAAAATGAGGTGGCGATTATTCGCGTTTTCGCGGTTTTTCGAGTTTTTCATGGAACTGTTAAAAGATAACGTAATGGTATCTTCTGTAAAGTTTTAGAGCGGGTAGAGTACTATAACTTTGCTGAAGAATCCAAATCGTTATCTCTTATCACAGTCCAGTTTTCATGTGAAATATTTATGGGGCATCTCCCCCCAAGAGACGGGAACATGTTGCAAAACCGAAAGACGGACAAAAGGTTGGTGAACCAAATTTGGATGTATCAATGAGATTCCATTTAGAATTTATATCACTTACTCGTATGTTGTTCATAGTGACCATTCTGCTGCATCTTTGCGGGAGACTCCGTATTCAACTGGGAAGCAGTAACAGATCTGGTTTGAAGTGTCGATGCTCTTGATACACTCGGTTCATCGACTAGTTGTCTTAATCGCATCAATTGTGCTTCCAGCTGTCGATTATGATCTTCAAGAATTTGCATACGAGCTTCGAGGCGTCCTTTGTGTTGACGCAGCAGTTTCGCTTCAGCCATAAGATCTTGTCCTCCGCTCGCATTTCCAATCGTATTCTGAGTGTCGTCTGGAGTTGAAGTTGGCGTTTGTTTTGAACGCAATCGATCGTATTCGGCTTGAAGTGTAGCATTCTCTTCTTCCAAATCTTGAATGATTGCTTCCAATTCCTCTCTTTGTTCTAATGCATCAACGGCGGCCATCACTTGTAATGGAGACTTCGGTCCTCCGTTGCTATCATTAGTCGGGAGTGTTTGACAATATTGTGCGATTAGTTGATGTTCATCATCACTGTCGGGTGTTGAATTATTACGTGAGCCATACTCCACTTGTGCTAATCGCGATGCGTACATTTCGAGCCGTGAATGCATGTCATTCTGTAAGTTGTGCGTTGTATGTTGTGGACTTGGTGCTGGAGACTTGAAATACAATAAGGAAACGAAATGAAATTGATTTGATTAAACATATCAGTGAGAGTCACGGATATGGTTTATATCCGTATCCGTGAAAGTGTTCTCACGGATACGGATAAGATTTATATCCGTATCCGTGAAAAATTTCAACTTATCCGTGAACAATAAAAATGTATCCGTGATACTAATATAGAAGTTTATTCTATATGCATAGTAAATGACTCAATGACGGTTGATATGCCGATCTGAAATCAAATTGATACACGCAAAGAGCTAACATGGCAAAAATAATGTAAATTTATGAACATATATATAATTTCGTATAATCATGTAGAACACATCCGTCGTGAGACGAGAAAGAATGTA
>NW_022600534.1:15474-19036 GCF_009176505.1 Sitodiplosis mosellana | reverse complement strand
CTTTGGGCCATCAAACCAGCCGGGTGTCTACACTCCCTACAGGGAGTGACACCACGGTCCATTTTGCCGATTTTCCCAGCCGTTTTCGAGATATTTCGATGTGTAAATATTTATTGGTTTTAATTTACCACTTAAGAGGTGAGTTTGGATCAATTAGCAGAAAAGCATATTAAAGTTCGAAATATTCCATCATTCTAAGATATTTTCACTAGAGGCGCTCTTACAAAAATCCATCCATTCAGCCTCCATAAGAAGCAATGTATTGCTATCGGATTACGCCAAAAACGAGAAGATTTGAAAATCTTAAAAATATCTTGTTTCAGTGAGATTTTCAAATCTTTTCATTTTTGATCGTTTATTAAATTGAATGAGTGTCTGAGGTATATTTGAATACAATGAAACCACTTCCATGGTTAAAATAATGAAAACAAAAGGTTTTTGTCGTTTAAAAGTTGGAATCGAAGGTCCCTCATATAAGGGACAAAATTGATACAAATTTTCTAAAATGTTTTCAACGGTTTTCAAGCCTACTCGTTTTTGTTAGTTTAATAGATTGAATCAGTTTTCAAGGTTCATTTGAACTCAATTGATATGTTGATATTGAAGAAAAGACCAGCCCGAAAATTATGCCATTGAAATTAATCACTATTGTTTCTTATAGTTAATTGATTTTGTTAGGTTGAAAATCAGTTTCACTTTTTTCCATTATTAAATATTAAATAATTCAAGATGTGATCTTTTTCTTGTGTTTTTTTTCTTCATTTTTCTTAAATTTTTAAGTGAAACACTTACATCGTTTGTTCAACGTCAAAGTTGAATCGGTGACCGATTGTTAGAACAATGATAAAATCTGCCTATGTTTTTATATGGAGCACATGTTTATGCTATATTTAAGCGACATCTTGACGGTACACGCTGAACTATGAAACTTCTTTATAAATATACTGCCAACTATCAATGACAGCAACAATAGAACGTATTTGTATTGCAAAATACTTCCACCTTGCAGATGGCGCCAAACCAAACGTCATTCTAGTCATTTTTCTCATTGGTTAGAAAGTAGGTGGTTTAGGAAATAGCAACTTTAAAGAAAAATGTGAAGAATTCATAACACTGATTTTAATAGCAAAACTTATTTCTGATAATGCTGACTTTTTTAATAAGCCATGAACTGTAGAGATTTGATACTCATGGCGCCCCCTACCCCCGTAGTCTCGCCGCAACTGTCAGATTCTGTCAGATTTGTAAAATACATTTTAAGTACCTATACAACTGAATAAACACCAACTGAAATGATTAGTTTAATATAATACGCATGGGTGCTTGCTATTACCGACTAATAAATTGTAAAATTTGAAAGAATAAATTCATTCGTTTTTTTGGAAAAATTCCGACAGTAAAACATAAATGATTAATCAATCTATGACGCATTCACTTTGAATACTAATGAACAAATCTCATTACTCCTGAATTAAATTACCTTCTTTGGCAACGTTTGGAAACTTCGTGTAAACAATAATGGAGTATATCGACACTACATTTCTCGCTGTTATTAAGACATTTATTTCTGATAAATATTTTGAAATAAAAAGAAATACATTCTGTATCAAAATGTATTAAATTTAAAAACTTTGTTTTTATGCGTATGTACATAACATACATTGGGTATGAACCGGTATGAACAGCTGTAATGGCGGCCATTTTCCTTTTCACCGCTTTTGACAGTTCATATTCATATATATTACATGCCAGAGATCATTTTGCATTCTGTTTATTCATACGTTTTTCAGGAGTAATATAAATTTCATGTCAAAATAAAAATGTGCTACCCAAAGCACGTTTTTGAATTCATTGTAGAACAATTTTATTTGCTAAGTTGACATGCAATTTTCATTTCCCTTGAATAATATACAAGTAAGCTAAATGATTTGAATAAATTTATGTAGTCAAGAGCTTCATTTATTTATAAATTCGGAATAAATAAATGAAACTAGAGTATTAAGAAGTAATGGAAATTTTCATGCAAATTGATTTATGTGTATTCCAACTTGATTTGTTTATTATATTTATTTTATTTTATTTCAATGATTATCACATCTTCAATGTGTCAAAAGGAAAATGGCTGCCACTACAGCAATATACAGCAATGGCGGTTCGTACTTAATGTGAGTTAAGTACGTACACAGAAAAACAAAGTTTTTAAATTTAATAAGAATGTTATTCATTTTTTTAAAATATATTTATTAAAATAAATAATATTAAGAATAAATAAATGCTTCAATAACATTGAAAATTCATATAGTATTCGATTTTCTACCGAAGCAAATTCAATTTCATTTGGTTGATCGAAGTTACCAAATGTGTCAATGCATTTCAGGAGTAATGAGATTTGTTCATTGAGATTCAAAAGGAAATACGTTTGAAGTTTATCATTAGATTTCTACCGAAAAATTAAATGAATTTATTTTTTTCATGTGTATTTTTTACAATTTATTAGTCCAATGAATATATCATATTTTGAATTTATAAAATGTGGAAATTTATCAATTTATTAACACGGTCTTCCTAGCGTTCTCCAAATACTGTATTTAACGAAATTTAACCAGATTTAGAGATTACGAGAGATTACTTAAAATTCATGTGAGTTCGTAGTAATGACACTAGGTACACGTAGTCATGACACTAGGTACACGTAGTTACTCACAGTTCATGGCTTATCTTTTTTACTTATTGATATTTGTTGAAATTATTATTATTCTCCACCATACAGCGTTTCTTCGCCAGAGTTGGTTTATTTAATATAAATGAATAATATTTATATTTACATTATTTTCAATGTGATAATTTCATTCTAATTAACTTTACCCTCTCCAAATTCTCTTTCTCTTAAAATATTCAGCCACTCTATGCGTTATAGTATTTGTACTTGTGTTAAAATCAATTAAATAAGTATCACAAACTGGAACTGGATTGATATTACATTCATTAGGTAGATTAAGTGGTTTGATAATAACAAAGTATTTATATGTATGTAATCAACATATAATTGATAGGTTCAAACTTGGAATAGTTATTGTGTTAATAATATAAGTTTATGGCGAAGAGTTGTTATTTGTAAAAAAAATATGTGAATTTTGTGCGATGTACGTCATCAACAAGTTTTTTTTATGTCATGATGACTTTTAATTGCATTTTGTTATTTTTTATTATGTTGGAAAATAACAGTTGAAAACAATTCATAACAATTATTAAATTTCAAATCATGAACTGTTGATAAAAGTTGACGTTAGGAAATTGTTGATTCAAAATTTCATGAAAAGTTCGCACATTTTTTGGAAAGTTCGATATGAATTGTTCAAAGTGAATAATTCATCCCAATATTTTTTTACAGAATACCATTGCAATTACATTTTTTCGAACATATTGGATTGAACTTTTCACTATTGAAAAGTTCAACGTTTTCGAAAAACCGGCCCCAGGTCTGCACGCCTGTACGTTAGCACGCCTGCACGTTAGCACGCCTGTACGTTAGCACGTTAGCACGTCTGCACGCCTGTACGTT
>NW_022600534.1:14711-15464 GCF_009176505.1 Sitodiplosis mosellana | reverse complement strand
CTGCACGTTAGCATGCTGGCAGGTCTGCACGCCTGTACGTTAGCACGCCTGCACGTTAGCACGCCTGTACGTTAGCACGACTACACGTCTGCACGCCTGTAGGTTAGCACGTCTGCAGGTCTGCACGCCTGCACGCCTACATGTTAATACGTTATAATCATTTATTTGCGGGCGGGCGGGCAGTCGGCGAGTGCGTTAGTCTGGGCAGGCGGGCGGGCGAGGAGTGCGTTAGTCTGGGCGGGCAGGCGGTCGGCGAGTGCGTTATGACCGCCCGCCCGCCCGGGGACTTATGACATTGAGCCTTCACAGGGTTCTGAACGGACGGACGGACGGGCAAAAATGGACGGACGGACGGACATGCAAAATTCTCATACATAAAAGAAAAATTTCATCGATATTTTCGTTCGAATCGTTCGATTTTCTCCCGTGTTTGAAATTTAAAAACCAATTGCTGATACCGATGGTATTTTTGTTATGTATCTTATTGTTCGATTTCTTTATGAGATTAGTGTAAATTTCAATTTGTTCTTATTTGAAAACCATTCAATTGGATAAAATCGTGATCAATTGAATAATCGATGGGAATTTTCTTGTAAGTAAAAAAAATCGATGGACATTTTTTCGATGAAATTTTTTTTTTTAATTTTTTGAAATAATTGTATGAGAATTTTGCATGTCCGTCCGTCCGTCCATTTTTGCCCGTCCGTCCGTCCGCTCAGAACCCTGTAAATTTAGTTGTCCGTCCGTCCGTTC
>NW_022600534.1:5640-14701 GCF_009176505.1 Sitodiplosis mosellana | reverse complement strand
TCCGTCCGCTCAGAACCCTGTAAATTTAGTTGTCCGTCCGTCCGTTCAGTACCCTCAGAAATTTTCTTGTCCGTCCGTCCGTCCGTTCAGGACCCTCAGAAATTTTCTTGTCCGTCCGTCCGTCCAACCGGAGCTGAACGGACGGACAAGAAAATTTCTGGCGGCTCTGAACGGACGGACGGAAGGACAAAAAAATTTCAAGAGCCCTGGATGGACGGACGGACGGGCTAAAAAGACGGACAGTCCGTCCGTTTGACACCTTTAACCAACATAACACTGATTTGTGATACATCAGGTAAAAATGTCCGACCTTTTATACCTAACAAATTTCGTTCCCTCGTTTTAGAACAAATACATGGTTTGAGTCACCCCGGTGTGCGTGCAACGCCAAAATTGATGCAAGAGCGTTTTGTATGGCCACACATGCAAAAGTCATGCAACGAATTCGTCAAGCATTGCATCGCCTGTCAAAAATGCAAAATTCAGAGGCATTCGAAAGCACAGGTGACACCATACGGAACGAAGTGCGACCGATTCGAGCACATTAATATCGACATTGTTGGACCGTTGCCAGAATCTCACGGCAACTCATGCCATTCCGATATCAAACATCACCGCCGAAACCATTGCAAAGGCGCTGGTCAGTGGATGGATCGCACGATTTGTAATTCCCCAACGAATCACAACTGACCGAGGAAGACAATTCGATTGCCAGTTATTCAATCAGTTGAACCAAATGCTGAGCATCCACCATTTACGAACTACATCATTCCACGCACTAGCAAATGGGATGATTGTAAGGTGGCATCGTTCGCTTAAGGCAGCATTCAAAGCGAAATTCACAAATAACCGGATCGATGAATTGCCATTAGCGTTGCTTGGTTTGCGCATTGTGATCAAAGAAGACATCAACGCATCGCCCGCCGAGATGATTTATGGAAAATCACTCACAATGCCGGACCAATTTCTCGATGGCCCGAGTGAAAATCCGATCGATTCAGAATTTATCAAGAAATTCAAACAAACAATGAGCAAATTCAAACCGCCTGCTCCAGAATACCACGGCCAGCCAAAAAATTTCGTGCATCGCGAGTTGAAGAATGCCACGCATGTTTTCATTCGAATCGATGCCATACGAAGGGGGCCGTACAAGGGGCCATACGAAGTGATCAAGAGTGGCACGAAGGTTTTTAAAGTAAACATCGACGGAAAACCAGACACAAGGAGCATCGATCGATTAAAGCCAGCCTTTGTACTCAAACAAGATAAGGAGAATGATGAACGATCGAAACTCACACAAAACGAAAAACCACACCGGAGAATCAAAGTCAAAAGCCACACACAGTCACAAGATCTGGTCGGTAGGTGCATTTTCCGGAACGACTCCGTCTTTAGAAGGGAAGCCCTGTAGCAAACCAATGTAAAAAAAAACATTTCGCTACAAAATTGTAAGGCTGAGCGACATTGAGAAACGTCACCGACCTCACACTCGAATTTGATTACAAATTCTTGCGTGCGTGTGTTCGAGTGAGTCGTTTGTCGGTGTAACACAGTCAGAGCAGTCAACGCGCATTCATTCGATAAGCATTCACAAACTGATACACAGCACCGTCTCATTTCCCCGCGCGCATCGTAACACATAGAAAAAACTCGACTTACTTTTTTCCATATGGTTCATTTTTTTCCAACTTCAGTATTTTAGATTACTCAGTATATTTAAGGAAACGTAAATTATTTTTGTCATTTATTATTCAAATTTTTGTGGATTAAAATTTCGAATCAATTGAGTGAAGCCGCCTGTCTTTTATTGAAAACAAAACAGCAGCTTTACCATAGTATCACTTTGTTCTATTTCCACAGTTCCTAATCGTTGATGTGAATGAAGACGGTAAGAATAAAGCTCCATTTCTTTATCAAGTTTCACTCTCGGTTTTTTCGGTTTTTGTCATATCTCCATTTCATTCTATTCTTTCTATGAAATCGAAGAGAGCCTCTGAATAGCGTAATATTCATTTCCCTATCACTTCGACACTTCCACGCGCTCTCGCGTGGAAAAGTTCATCTCACAGACACAAGACATTTTCTTTCGATTCACTTCACTGATCTACTATATTTTTTTTCAACTTTCAGTAAACGAAAAAGACGAAAATGGGAATACAGCCCTGCATAGAGCTGCTGAGACTGGTAATTTTGAGAATTTATGTTTTAAAAAAATGTTTCGTTCAATCAATTTCATTGATCAAAATTATTTTTCAGGCGATGCGAAGGAAGCACAAAGACTCATCGCTGAAGACGCCAATTTTGATATCGGAAATGAGTTGTCGGACACCTCTTCACTTCACTTAGCTGCTATGAAAGGTAATGTTGAATATTTGTCTTCGTTAAATAAGAAATCGGTTTGATTTTTTTATCAATCTGTGCCATTTTTTAGGTCGAAAGAATGTCGCTCTGTATTATTATTTTTCAGGTCACAATGATGTCGCTAGACTTTTTATCGGTAAAGGAAAGAAAGTTAATAATTGAACGCTGGTAATGTTGGATATTTATTTTCATTAAATAAGAAATTGGTTTAATCTTTTTGATCGATGTGTATTTTTCAGGTGGCGAATCGCTGAACTAATTTAGCCAAATAATCGGATGATTTTTTTCTACGACCATACTCGATTATCGGTTAATATTCTGTCAAAAAAATAAGTCCAGTTGTCCATTTACCCACTGTCACCACCAATGTAGAATACTACAGCCCATTATTACGCTTACATCGTCATAGTATCCTTGAACCCAAAATATTTGTTATTTTTAGGCCCTGAAGAAGAGTCGCAGATGATTCGAGTGTCTGCATTTATTTCAAATAAATTATCGATTAGAACAAAGACCGAAATGGCTTTCATTTTGAAATTAATTCTTTTCTTAATATTCTTGATTTAATGGGATAAAATAAAATTTTAGCGATAATATGAAAAACGCACACCACGGAGGACCTTTAAGCTTTTGACCAGAACAAACACCATCTAACGATGGCATTATAACTAGTTTCACCGTATTTAGATAGTAAATCCCAAACGAAAATTCAATGCTAGGTAAAAACACCTTGAAAAGTGCTTGATAAACTTAATAAAATAAATACATTTTTCGATCTTTGCAAGTGCCCTATGACACACACGGAACAAGTTTTTTCTCAGAATTAGTGATATTTTTCTCGAATCTGTGCCATAGATTTTTGACCACTACAAAGAATTTATTTCATGGAAACGAAAAGTTGGCTGTGTTGGTACGAAATGCGACAGTGACAGAATTTTTTTCTTTTTTATATGATTTGTATCGGATTGTAAGAATTTCTTTTTGTGTGTGTTCATTGGAATTTCAAACTAATTGAGGAGCTGTCTATATTTCTATGGAAAGTGTTACTGAGTATGGATATGATTTTGCATGAGATTCGCTTGTAATTTTTTAAGGGAATGCGTAAATTTGTATCAATATCATCGTATCCGACCTATACCTTATTGAGTGATGTAAAGTAAATGTGATACCGTATATCCTTGCATCAACTAACACTGTAGCTATTGAACAAAGCAACGCAACCATGGCATGTGAGCCTGAATGTAACGCAAAGGTATGTGTCATGTCGTTTGATCATTCAGATTCTAATTTACATCATGTAAGCGACGGTTGATCTGTGGTCAACTTTGGATCGACTTTGAAACGGAATGTGCTTTGTGCATGCAGCGAAGATGTGAAAAATTTTAAATTTGAACAGCCACGTACCATAGTAACACCACTCAACCCTTCAAGAGTGAAAAATTTTTACATTGAATTTGTAGTTTAAAGAAGGTGATGAAAGAATAAATGTAAACATCTGATATTTTCAATGCAAAATATTCGATGTGAAACGCGCAATTAAACACACGTGCACAGGTGGAATTGCAATTCCATCAATTGTTTGACATTGTTATTTTGAAAAATGTATGCGATAATATTTTGTGGGCATTAATTAGAATCGTCATTGTACGTGGATTGAATCATACAGTGTGTTGCCAACCGACGTGGCCACACTTGAAAAGTATATAAGAGGATGCGTTCGATTCGCATGTCCATCAAACAGTTCTTTCCAATTGATACGTTCATAGTAAACTTTCAATAGTTCGAAGCTAGAAAAATGCTGAGTCGAAGTTTTTTTACACTGCTGCTCATTGGCTTGATGGTATCCGAGGTGAGTCGACAATTTCAGTCGATTTTTTTTTAATTCTTCATATTTGATACTTTTTATGGACAATTTGTGATAATTTTTTCTGAAATAATTCAAAAAATGAAAAGTGTCCTTTTTTCAAGTTCTTCAATTGAAAAAATTCTTCTATTCCAAAAAATGTCCACCGGAAACTTTTATTCCATTAAAAACAATTGAAAACTGTTATTAATACATAATGTATTAATCTCATCCGTTGTTCCCTTTTCAAATGTATCACTTTGATTCTATTTCCACAGTTCTTAATCGGGGATGTGAGCGGAGCACCACCCGGGAGGAACGGTAAGATTGAAGATTCATTTATTTATCCAGTTTAACTCTTAAATTCCATATACAAAGCACCTTGTAACGAAGATATCGGAACTTCATTTTTGCTAAACTTTGCACACATATTTTAGTAAACGAAAAAGACACAAATGGAAAGACAGCCCTGCATAAAGCTGCTTTTGCTGGTAATTTTGGACATTTTTTTAGAAAAAGAATGTTTTGTTCAATCCGTTTCATTGATCTATGAATATTTTTCATATTCTTCCAGGCAAAGTGAAGGAAGTTCAAAACCTCATCGCTGAAGGAGCCGACCCTAATATTGGAAATAATTTCAATGAGACAGCTCTGCATTATGCTGCTAAGAAAGGTAACGTTGAATACTTATTGTTATTGAATAAAAGATTGACCTGATTTTATCCCATCGATCGGTGTTATTGTTTAGGTCACAAGAGTGTCGCCGAACTTCTCACCAGCAAAGGAGCCAATGTTGATATCAAAAATGTTGAGAATCACACACCTCTTCATTTGGCAGCCGTGAATGGTGAGGTTGACTAAATAAGATATCCCGCCGATCTCTTTCATTGATCCATATTATTTTAGGTCACGGAGGTGTCGCTGATGTGCTTCTCAAGAATGGAGCTAACGCTGATATTGGAAGTGATTTGAATTCCACAGCTCTTCATTTAGCTGCATTCAGTGGTAATGTTGAATGCTGGTTCTTATTAAAGAAACGATTGATTTGATCTCTTTCATCGATCTGATTTTTTTTACAGGTCACAAAAATGTCGCCGAAGTTCTCCTCAACAAAGGCGCCAATATGGATGTCATGAATTACTTTAATCAGACAACTCTTCATTATGCTGCTGAGAATGGTAATGTTGAATAGTTATTTCCACAAAATAAAGAATCGGTTTGATCTTTTTCATCGATCTAAATTATTTCTAAGGTCACAAGAATGTTGCTGAACTTCTCATCAAAAAAGGCGCCAATATGAATGTCGTGACTCATTTGAATAATACACCTCTTCATTATGCTGCTGGAAATGGTAATGTTGAATAGTTATTTCCACAAAATAAAGAATCGGTTTGATCTTTTTCATCGATCCAAATTATTTCTAAGGTCACAAGAATGTTGCTGAACTTCTCATCAAAGAAGGAGCCAAAGTTGATATTAGAAATCATGAGAATCTAACACCTCTTCATTTAGCTGTTAACCATGGTACTGCTGACTAAATTAAATGCCGCTTTGATCTTTCTCATTGATCTGTATTATTTTTCAGGTCGCAATAATGTCGCCAAACTTTTTATCGGTAAAGGAAACAAAATTAATATTGAAGAACAATTGCAATAGATTCAATATGCTGCCAACAATAGTAATGTTGAATATTTTACTTCTCCGTACACTTTGTTAAGGGAATTGGAATGGAAATTTTTTTTCAATCTACTATTAAATTTTAAATAAAACACCTTAAAGTGACTTTGCTTTTTCAAATTTCAAACATAAATCAATATGAATATTTATTTATATATTATATATTTATATTTTATTAAACACCGCCAAGCTCTGGCTGAATATAATGAGGGTTTTGATTGAGGTTTGGCCGGAAAAGAGTGCAAGACTGTTACATATTTAAAATAATAAACAATTAGTAGCAATAGGTTTCGATAACTATCAGTTCTCGCCTCGTTAAAAACCTGGCTCTTTTCGTACATCACGCGGTATTCACAATAGTAGGAACATGAAAACGAAAGCAGTCATACAACCAAGATGGAAATGCTCATAGTAGTCTATAGTAAACGGTCCAGGATAACCTTTGGTAAACGTTTCCAAAGGGACAAAGGCTATGTGAAGCGTTAATTGTTACGCGTTAGATTTAAGACTTTGAGACTGCAAAAGTCGTCACTCAATTTATCAGATAGATAAATTGATGAGAAGTTTTACGTCGGTTAAGGCAGATCCATGTTGATTGCAGAGTGCATTGAGTTGACATGGACCATGATTTGAAACGTAACTAGATCATTTGATGCTAAATGGTAAATAATTCAAAATTGACCTCAAAAATAAGAATATTAACTGGCCAACTCGTGGATGGCTACAACAAAGCACAAAATCAAAAAAATAAAAATTTACAATAAATAAGTGTAAACATCACAGATAAGTATCATCCTTTCAATACACTAAAAGAATGTATGGAAAAAATTCGTCAGTCTTTAATTATTGATTTTGCTGTGTGATCCGTGTGAGATGAGTTGACTTCCACGTGGGTGGTTGGAACCTGGGACAGCCCCGCTCATGTTTGTTGCAATCAGAAGCAACCAAATGGCACCCGGGCAGTATGCTTTCTCCTTGGGAATTCGTCCGCTTGGGATCATGGATCGGGTTTAACGGCAACATGAAAATCGAAATTTCATCATTAATGTGGGCAGTATCAAGGTGTTCTCGTAGAGAACACATACAAAAAATGAGGTTACCTGGATGAAAAATTGACTAGGCGGCCAGGTAGTCATTTGAGTTTGCAAAGCGATCCAAAAGTGGTGTCCGTCATTTTGCGAACCGATGATGCAAAATTTGTCTTTGAGGTCGCTGCTGTGAACAGTTCCGGCACCATATTCGCCATTTTGCACATTTGAGGAACTGGAGCCTCGCGCACCAACTTCATGTGTTTGTCATTGACCTTGAATTGTTCACTGTGCCTCAACGAACGGCCTTGATGAAATGAGACTTGGTCTCTAACTGTTGGACAGTTAGCGTTACCGTTGATGATGTCGTAAAAGAAAGTCAATGACGCGTTGACACGTCGACGGCGAAGACTAATCATGTTCAAGTCTGACAATCGCTGCGCGTACGGTGTTATTGAGTATTGGTTATGCACGGATGGGTATTCTCGACGAGCGTACATAGTGAATTGGCGTTGCACGGATTCAATTTTGTCGCTGTGGATCTTGTGGAATGGAAGCCATACCATGGCGCAGTAATCGAGGTGAGATTGAACCAATGCAAAATACAGCGACTTAAGTGTGGTAACGTCGGTGATATCGTGGCAGAAGCGTTTGACAAAGCCAAGTGCAGCCGTTGCCTTCGAAGTGACCATGTCGATGTGTTTGGCAAAAGATAGCTTTCTGTCAATTAGGACACCCAAGTCCTTGTGTTCAGTCACTTTGTCGAAGGTGTGGTCGCCATAAGTGTAGCTTGTATCCAAATGCTGACGTTTCTTGTAGATGGATAGCACTGCACATTTTTTGAGGTTAAGGTGCAGCAGGTTCACATCACACCAATGCTTAAGTTTGTCGATGGTTTGTTGTAGCATCTCCGAATCTTGCTGAGACTTGCAATAAACATTTTTGTAACGCTTTTCGTTTGTGTTTACCCTTAAAAATTGTAACGCTTTCACCTGTGTTTCCGGTAAAAATTACGATAATTTACGCCCAACTTACGGTGATTCCGGGGAAAATTTCGGTCAAACAACACCCAATCCATACACCTAATCAACACCCGGCCATACCCAAGCCATACACCCGACCCTACCCAAACTTTTCAATTATTTTGAGCGAAAGTTGTTCTAGCCCATGGGCAGGCCTTATATTCATTGTTTTGTCGCGGTAATCGATTGTGTACTGTATTTGTATGTTTCAATTTGAAACTTATCAAGTGATTTCAAGCAACGCCATCTAGTGAAAAATTCGACTACGTATACTTGGGATATATTGTTCGAGCGTTCAGAGTTTCCGCTGAATTGAGTTTATTCAAAGCGACATGTCTTGCAAGAATTCGGACACAAAATAAAACAAAAGAATTCCTTAAATTTAAAAAAAAAACTTTGAAAAAAACAAAAAATTAAAATTAATCAATTTTCCTTGGAAAAAATACAAATATCGATTCCAATCGTGGAGACCTACAGAAACTGGTCCCCTTTTAGACATTTGACATTTGACACAATCCACCACAAAGCAGCCATAATGACAAAGCCATAACTTATTTTAATACGCCATTTGCACTGCTAAGAGGTAGATGAATTGTGTTTGAAGAACTAAAGTGAATTAAAAAAATTATATCATCCTTTTAAAAGGACAATTGTCAATAAAATACACTCCAAGAAGGATAATTCGAATAACTGTAAGTATATACGCATGCGTCAAAAAATCAAGCCTGAATATATATATTTTTTAAAGAATACACAAGATGATATTTTTGTTTGTTCATTATAGTGTCATATCAACGTGAATCAATGGAAAAGAAAATTCCCAATTCTTATGTGAAGCTAGATCGCATGTCAGTTACTTGCACATCGTCTGAAGAAAATGGGAAAATGTTGTGCAATTTGACGCAAAAGAATGACAACTCATTTTTACTTACAGTAAAACGGAAAATTGAAGATGACGGCGATCATCACATTCAAATGAATCCAAAACGTAGACGTATGTACTATAATCATATGCCCCATGGCCAATATTGTGCTCATGAGCAATTTTAACGAATTACATTTACATTTATAGGTCAACAGCCTCATTCATTACGTGTAACTGGTGGCCATGGCCAAGTGAAAGCTGAAGG
>NW_022600534.1:530-5630 GCF_009176505.1 Sitodiplosis mosellana | reverse complement strand
AAAGGTGCAACTGGTGGTCATGACCGAGTGACAGTTGGAAAATCTCGGGGTGAAGCGGTGCAGATCTGCTCGAGCAAGCATTCCAATGAAACAACAAAGCCAAAAACAACAACGGAGGGATCACGTGCATTGATTAAATCAGTTAAATCAAAATTGGAATCATTGCAACGGGTCGCGATCGGTGATGTTGTTTTATGCAGAATGCGCGGGTTTTGTGAATGGCCCGCGAAAGTAATTGAAATCGAAAATGGCAGAATTAATGTGGAATTTTTCGGTGATTATACTACTCATAAAACCACGATACAAAATCTTTTTGAATTTGTGAATGTTGATTCCGCGAATCTTATGCTTGCAAAACTTAAGGGTAGAAAGAAGCCTTTATTTAGTAAGGCCATAAGAGAAGCAGAAATACATCTCGGTTTGCCTATCCAAAAATCCATTGTTGATTTAAACCAAAAAAAACCCAAACTTAACTCAAATGTGTGAAAGTATATTGTTTAATATTTAACACCATATATATATGTATGCATGCATATCATGACTCGACTACAGTCGTAAACTATTTTATTTTTTTAAAGTCGATTGACGTTTATCTCAACTTATCGTTTTCATATGATATAATATAAACATGTATTGTTACTGCAGTAAATATAATTACAGAATAATTTTGGCTATAGCTGTATTTAATTCAAACCATGTTGCAATTATGATTGTTATTTAACAATAAATTCGAAAATACATGTTTTATGATTGCATATGAGGTCAAGCATGCTTAAGTTTCATTTTTTCAAAATTTCCAATGTGTGTAAAATTGGTATAAATACAAAATCTGCATCGATATCTAGACATATCATTTTGGCTACAATTGAATCGACTTCATACATGCATATTTCAGTTCTCAATAATCCATCTGATTTGAATATAAATAATTTTGTGGATATTAAAGGTTTTATGAAAAAAGGATCCTTTGAAATTAAAGAAAATCCACATATTTTGTATGAATTTTCAACTTTAGTTGCATGTTTCATTTTTACAATTTCACCTGTATCAGTTAAAAACCATTGATCTCCAATTTTTCGACTAGACAAAAAAACATCTGGCTTAATTGTGATTTTGCTATAGCATTTTTTTTCTGATGCAAGTTCATACTCTACATACGGCAAAATTTTTTGATCAGGATCATTTTCTATTTGTGCATTACCTAATAAATCTGTTTTCAAGTGAAATATTTCAATGAGACGTCTTGATATCTGCTCTAATGGTCTATTACAGCTTTGTAGCTTCAATCCTAATAAACGTAAACTATTCTCATATTTATACGTCGACATGTGATCTATGCTGTCAATATTATTCTGAATTAAGTCATCAGTGATGTGAATTAAATTATGCACATTGCTAGAGACACTGTGACGTCCGTAAAGACGAATATATTGTTGCACATATGCTTTGAACATGTTTGTTGCAATAGGTATATAAGACACATAAAGATTGCATGACACTATAGTGCATGCACAGCATAATAACAAAAAATGTTCATATTCTTCATTTTTCAAAACAGGTCGTAGCGCGGCCATGCCTACATACATCAAAATTGTTCGGAATTCAACTCCTTTCCAATTACTAATTTCATCTAATCCTCTGATAGACCGATGTATATCTGATGGCATTTTTTTATTACTTTCATGAAGATATTGAGATATTGAATCAATTGTGAGCTTGCTCCATTTATGATTATATCCTTTGACCTTCCCCATCCAGCGCTGTAGGCACTTTTTCATAATGCCCTGATGTAGAAGATGAAGTGGATCACAGATAGGAAAACTATTTATCATGTCGATGTCAAGATCCTCTAATGGAGATGTGAGTTTATGATGTGATTTCTGTTTCTTTTGCCGAAACGATTCATTTGTTCTTCGCGCTGCATTCATGTTCGGATATGACATGTGGCGATGTATAGCATCATACTCTCCCGTTACCTCACACTTTTGACATCCATTTTTGTGGTTGTAACTTACGGTATCTGTAAAATTCCCAATTTAATTTTTTTCATACCCATGGCTCTAATGTTTCAAGAGAAGTAACAAGGAAAACATTTTTATTACCTGCAGCGACACACACAAAAATGCTATGTGTTTCACTATAACTGTAATTATGAGCATGCTCATGTTGAAGGATCGATTTTAGTGGAAAGATATGAGATCGTCGAATGAATGAGTTCGAACGAGTATTCAATCATTGCATTTTTGTAGACTCATTATGTGTCGCCGCAGGTAGTAGAAAGTTTTCCCTGACTGAAAGGTAATTATAATCCAACCTTTAATCATACACCGTGCAGGTGTGTCGCAAATACAAAGACCGAATTTCACAACAATATGATTCAGATTTACGTTAATTCCATTCTCTCCAAGATCCTTCATTTCGGCCACAAATGGCGAAAGGTATTCTTTACACGGTGGTTTCGACTGACCACACCATATTCCGACAACAAATGGGTCAATTTTTGGGAATTCTGAAAAACGTTCGATGTTCGTAATGAATTTCTTATTAATGCATTTTATTCAAACCTATTTTGATTGTCCATAAACTCATTTCAAAAATAGCATGCTAATTATAATGTTTTGAACAAAAAAATGTCTTTACCTCTTATTGACGCAATTATAGGCCAAAAACATTTGTTCGATGATTTAAATATTTCAACCCCATCAAAATTAAAGTCCAAGTTTATTGTAAGATTGTTGTAGCGGCTTTTTTGGAATATTAGCTCAAGATATTTTTTAATACCATGGTACCATAATTGCCCTTTACTTAGGTCCTGAATAGCTACGTTTACAGGTGTTTTCATTAAAGTACGACTATCTTTGGGCAGAGTGAAGCCAAAAATAATCAAAATTGATAGCAAATCGTTCAGTGCCCGTCTAGTTATGCAGTGTTTGACAGACCAACACATTATCTTTTCCTTAAAATCATTCATATCATCTTTAAACGCATGCGTATTTTCACTGTCGAAAATAGGTTCTAAAGAATCGCTATTAACATTATTATTCCTATAAATATTTTCTCTCCTCTTAATTTCAGCACGAACTGAATTTTGATAACTATTAGCTACTTTAACTGTTTTGCGGAATTTTGCAACCCGTTCTCTTATCAATTTCCCTTTTCTGGTGAAATTTATTATCTTTCTACCCATTTTTAAATATTTTTTTCCACGATCGCATTAAATATTTCACTTATTTTATCCAACAAATCGATTTGAATTCACTATTTTAATCATTTATGTGCAACTTAGGTACAATTGCAAGCTGAGATTGCTTTATCATAATATTTATATTGTTGCTAATCAGCTGTTAAAAGTATTTAACATGTCAAGTGTACTTGTATACAAATCTGTAGATATTGCATGAATACCAACTTTAAAATGTTGATCTATGAATAGATATACACGACACAACGTTGTGTTTAACAACATATGTATCTATATATATACATGTATGTTTGTATTTGTGTTTTTTATACTGAATATCATTGCGTCAAAAGCAGCTATTTTTCGTCAAGACAAAATAATTACTCATCAGAATTTATTATAAATTAATATATATTAATTACTATATAGTTTACAACAGATTCAGAAAGTGTCTTTTATTTTGTGCATGCACATAAAATTAACCTTTTCCATTTTTAGTTAAAAAAAATTATCGTAGTTTCAAATATTCCAATTTTATTGTATCAAAAATATGCGGCATCGATCCGAAACAGACTCAGAAGAAGACATGGCCATACACGACTTACCAAAAAGACAACAGACAACTCGGAAGAGAAAACGTACCAATCGCTTTGGTCTTGATGGGAAAGAGCATGCTCCAGAAGATTTATATTCTACTGACGATGGTGACTTCAGTTCCAATGAAGAGTCGGATTATATACCACATTCAAAGAAAAGCAAAGCAAATCTGATTCGTAATGAATCGCATTCGGATTCGGATAAAGAGGAAACAATTAACAAAGACAAGGAAATTGTTGATATAGACTTTAATGCTCAGTTTGTGTCCATTCAACAATCGCTGTCGAATAACTCATCAGCAGATAAAACCGTTTCTGGAGAGCCTCAAATTTCTGATGTCGCTCAAATGAGTGATCCTGCAGGACCAACAAACCATGGTTTGATTCTACAGAACGATTCTATCAGCAGAAATGATTCGAATATTCAAGAATCCATTGTGGAACAAAAGTTGGATATCATCGATAGAAAATTGAATGAATTGCTTGCACGTTTTGAAGTTCTTGAGAGGAATCTAATCAGAGGCGAAATAATCAGCACAAAAACTGTTAACAGTTATGTTATGACGAGATCAATTGATCCTAGAGCCGAGGAGTTTAAAGCTTCCAACAAACTACCGTTGCAAAACATTGACACACTGAATCAATTTCAAACCAGTTTGAAAAATGAAGACTTCAAAAAATCATCGGTATGTAAAAACGCACGCGTATTTGTACATGTACACTAAACTTTGTTATAATCTCGATTTTAATAATTTTGTTTTTTTATTGACAGATCGATCTAGTTCGGAAGTTGGCGGAGAAGAAATTAAAGCCTGAAGTTCGTGCAATTTCATCTAAAACACTGAAAGTTTATGTAAATTTATTAATTGACCGTAGATTCTTGTCAGAATTTACATGGACGGGAAAATCAGTTCGCGGTACACGCAAAATTCCATTCCGAGATCAAGAGGAAATGCTTGATTTATTGTATGTCCTAACTTCACTCGTGCACATAAACTATACGAAAGAAGAATTTCATAAGGATACAGTGGATAGAATATTAAAATTCGCATATGAGTATGTTTCATGAATGTTTAAACTATTTTATAAACAGTTACAACTACAGTTTTAAAACTAGAAATTTCTGCATGCATACATGTAAAATGTTACAATTATGATGATATTTATTTTTAGCATCCCACAAAATCTCCTAACTGAAGATGAACAACAATCAAAAGCTAAAGGAAAGAAACGCCTGAATGAGAATAGTGCAAGCACGAGTTCCAAACCTGGAGATGTTCAACGCAATGATCCGAGAAGCAATCATGAATATATTCAAAATCG
>NW_022600534.1:0-520 GCF_009176505.1 Sitodiplosis mosellana | reverse complement strand
AACCGAGAAGCAACCATGAATATATTCAAAATCGTAATTTGCAACAAATTCCCGTGGATCGTAGCGAGAAATCAGTATTGGAAGTTCAATATGATGCTATGCATAGCATGAATCGATTGCAGTTTGACCCAACTGCTAGATCCAGTAGTAGCATTACACCTTTCAATATTGATAAATTGATTGATACAAGCTATCAATCGGCTGAGAACGCGGCAGTTTATCCGATGTACATGAATCAGAGCCGAGGCAAATACATGGCAAATTTAGCACTTGTGCATTCTCATGGGGATCTTTACAATTAACATACTACTTTAATACACTTTGAATGTTTGACAAATTTATTCGAATAAAATATGCTGAAGACCACTTAAACGCCTTTCAATTTGTAAATTGAATCAGTGCGTTGAGTTTATTTTGTTGTTTGAATTCCATAAAAAGAATGCTCAATGAAACTCAGAAACATTCTCTGTATGTGTCGCAATCGACATATTTACTGTTGTTTAATAAAGCATTATGTAGG
>NW_022600533.1:2934-3102 GCF_009176505.1 Sitodiplosis mosellana | reverse complement strand
AAAGTGAATGTTAATCGCAAAGCTAGTTGCTCCAATCCAATATACATACTATATTTCTATTCGAACTTTCAACTGCAACTTGTAAATAACTGACGACGAGGCTCTCTTTATATTTCGACATCTCGACCTCACAAACCTTCATCTTGATGATATTGCTGTAAACAATTC
>NW_022600533.1:0-2924 GCF_009176505.1 Sitodiplosis mosellana | reverse complement strand
ATGATATTGCTGTAAACAATTCCACGAAAACAAGATCGGCAATAACAAAATTCAAATTTGTTGTGTAGTTTGTATGATGTAGAATGGAATGACAGTTTGGAATGACAATTGAGTGAATGAGACGATGTGAATGTGTATGTGTGAGTTAATGTGTCCTTCCGGCATTTTGCTCCGCCATGACAGCATTTTGGTTCACCATTGGTTAGTTAATTTCCGGCATTTTTGTCGGACATCTTAGAGTCTTAGTACTGCGTAACTCGTTGACGTTGATTCATTCTTTGAGAAACCATCAATACGAGAACATTGTTTCAATAAAAGAAAATTATTTTTGTAAAATACCGACGTCTTTAATTATTTAATCCATATATAAATTTTTTTTATCATTTCTCTATGCAAATGAAACAAATTTCTCACAAATGAAAAATTACAATAACATATTATTATTATTTATTTCACCGTCTAATCACAGACTGAATAATTTCATACAATTCATTTACATTTAATAATTTTTCACAAGCAATGAAAACACCCCGAATCGGATCCCCTAGCCACCAGCCCTAATGACTTCGAAGTGGCACTCTGCGGCAACCGACTGTGTTCACTGCTTACCATTAAACATACAATTCTTCAAATACACTGTTGTCTAAATATACCACACTTCCAATGAATACTTGTCTTGATGCCGAATCTAAAAACGATTGTCTTACTTTGTCGAAATATCTACACACTAGAATAAACGGTTGGTTACGAGCATAGTCCGTGCCATACGTTTCAATTCTGACTAAGTCTCTGTTTCGCACATTTCTTTGGTTCCTATTGTCTAATCGTCTCGTATATACAATTCTTTCTCTCAGTGCAGTGCTAAATAATTTACCTAATAGGAGATCATAATTTAAAAATACTGAGGCATTTATACGCCCCTCCAAAGCGGTTGAATATTCAAATTATCACATCTCAATTGATACGATGGCAATCTGTAGTTAACATCTCTTTGGTAAATTCCTCTAAGTGCCCAGGGCTGGAATTCTAAGACATTCCACCAAAATCGTGCGGAATTATTTTTTTTGTACGTAAGACTATATTGGAGCAAAAGAGAGAGATTCCACTAATTTTCTGGTTACCACCGGAATTATTCCGATAACTATCACTTTTCCTTGAGTTATCTTAATAATTCCGGTGGTATCCAGAAAATTAGTAGAATCTCTCTCTTTCACTCCAATATAGTCTTACGTACAAAAAAAATAATTCCGCACGATTTTGGTGGAATGTCTTAGAATTCCAGCCCAGATTACAAAGTCTTTCTGAATTGATTCAATTTTGTCAATGTATGACTGGTGGTATGGATGCCACACTACACTAGCATACTCTAATTTCGATCTAACTAATGCACAATATAACATTTTTGCTGATTCTACAGTGAACTTGTTTTTCAGTGTTCGCTTAATAAAACCTAATGCTCTGCGTGCGCTTGCTACTGTTGTATCAATGTGGTTGGCAAATGTGATCTTCACGTCAAAAATGACAGCCAAGTCTCGGTGTAGCTCTATTCTGTGAAATTTGTGTTGACCATTGTTTATCGTGTATTCATATTTTTGTACGGTGTTGATCTTCACATACGTCATGGCGAAACATCTCTTCAGATTCAAGTAGAGCTTGTTGAGCCTACACCATTCGTGCAATTGATCAATGGCCATCTGGAATAAGCGGGCATCGTTCGGCGACGTGATTCTCAATATGAGTTCTAAATCATCTGCGAACAACAAAACAATTGCATAAGTTCGAGTTTGTAACAATGTCATTAATAAAAATGATAAAGAGACAAGGCCCCAAGATACTTCCAGCTGGTACTCCCGACGATACGGTGAAAGTCCGTGACTTTCTGTTGCCGATTCCAACAAACTGCGTGCGTGATGTCAAATACGCATGGAACCATTTGACAAGTCCGCGCCCAAATCCGAAGCTCGCCAGCTTTTGCAGAAGTCTCTTGTGATTGACTCGATCGAATGCCTTCTCGAAGTCAGTGTACAATACATCAGTTTGACATTTAGCTATCATTGAGTCCATAGTGTAGTTCACCATTTGCAGCAGATTCGTTGAGGTTGACCGATTTTTCACAAAACCATGCTGGTTATGGATGATTTTGCCATTCACAAATGCTTGAATTTTATTGTACACAATACTTTCGAACACTTTTGTTATCGTCGGTATTATCACAATTGGCCTGTAGTTCGATGCAATGCTTTTTTTCCCAGATTTAAAAATCGGTACTATTCTCGAGTTTTTCAATGCATTTGGCACTATTCCCGCTTGCAATGACTTGTTGAACAACTTTGTCAATGGTTTGACCAATGAATGCGCACAATTTTTCAGTAGTTTCGGCGAAATACCATCCGGTCCAGCTCCTTTGTTCACATTGATCGACAGCAGTGCTTTCAACACATCGGCCTCGTTTAGTTCACAATCCAATGCATCATTACGGCATTCGTTTAAACCGTTCAAATCAATGTCATCACTCGGTGTATATTTCGAAGAAATCCGCAAATAACTCCGCTTTAGATGCATCGCTTCTTGCTGTTTGGTTGTTGTACTCAACAACCGACGGAATCTCACTACGTTTGCGTCTGTCGTTCACAAACCTCCAAAAATGCTTCGGGTTCGACTTGATGTCCGATTGTATGCGTCTAATGTACGAATGGAACAACTGACCCTGTAATGCTACGAAGGAATCAGTGATAGCCATATAATCTGCGAAATTGTTTGTGGTCTTTGCCCGTCCGTGTGCCTTTCTTCTCATATTATTCAAGTGTTTTAGCTGTTTATTGCACCAAGGTGGATCAGTGCTCTTTTCAACGGTGACTTTTGGAACGAATTTATCCATTGCTTCGTGTACAAAATTCTCAAACATTTGAAATGAATTTCCAATG
>NW_022600532.1:17748-19562 GCF_009176505.1 Sitodiplosis mosellana | reverse complement strand
GTGTTTCATTAAAATAAGTAAAAAAGAATTAATGTAACACCTAAACAACAAACAAATGACAAAGTTTAAGTTAGGGAATTAAATTTTTGTTGAACTTCTAATGATTCATGAAATTTTTAATTGAATAATAATTCCATCATGGAGATTTACACTCCAAACGTCAAAGACGAACGTTACTTGCAATCGTTTTCATTAGGTGTGACCTTTTGGCAGCGAATGGGAGATACAATTTGTTTTTTAGACTCTCAGCTACAATTTCCTCCAAGAAATCAAATGAAAAAAGAAATAGTGCGCGAGTTATGGCCGAAAAACGGAAAAAGTTCCACCACTACAATAACTGTAGTTGCTTCTACAATTATTTTCGGGCCACTACAATTAATTCTTGGTTATTAAAACACGTTTTATAGCAATTTATAGCAGTTTTATTCCCATATTAAATATTAAACTCCCCTGGAGCCAAATAAGTTGTTGAAAACATCAAGGATCGGATGACTGATTTGAATTCTACATTTTTTCTACAATTTTATGGAACCTAGCATCAAAAGAGGAAGATTCAGTTTGTGGAAATTTCAATTTGTGGCCAAGATTTGAGTATTACCGATTTTGGACCAATTTTCAAGACTCGTCCCGATATCGAACGAACGGGCAGACATATTTGAAAACAGACAATTGATTTGAATTCTACAATTTATCTACAATTTTTTGGAACCATTCTTCATTCGAAAAAAAATTCGATTTGTGGAAAATACGTTTTTGACCAAGATTTGAGTTGTCCCATTTTATAGCAGTTTTTCGATAGCCGATTGCTCAAAAAAATTGTTCCTACATAAAAAAAGTAAAAACACTACATTAAAGTACATAAAATCTACAATTGAAATCGCCCTACCCGAAGTCATTTCGGCAAATTTGCCAAGATTTGAATATTCATCTAAAAAGTTGACCCTTTTTCATACATTTCAACCCTAGCAACCGACTAGGTGTGACCTTTTGGGTAAAATGGGAGATGCAATTTGTTTTTAGACTCTCAGCTACAATTTTATCCAAGAAATTTATTTATTTATTTATTTATTTACACCGCCAAAAACTGGCTGAATACTTTGTTTGCAGGGAAACGACTCCAAGAGTTACTCTATTAATAAGAGTTTATATTCTTGAGATCATGTTTGTACATAGTGTGTGATAATTATAGTAGAAGCCTTTCTTGATTGGAATAAGTATTTGGTCTATAAACATTTTAACACAAAATAACCTAACCTATACATGGAAATGATAGGAAGCCGAAGTGAAAAACCTGATCTTTTCGTGTTTGTACATAGTGTGTGATAATTATAGTAGAAGCCTTTCTTGATTGGAATAAGTATTTGGTCTATAAACATTTTAACACAAAATAACCTAACCTATACATGGAAATGATAGGAAGCCGAAGTGTAAACGATTCAACAAAGCCTAACCTAAATATCCAAAATGAAAGGCCAGTGGAAGCGTTAACATTGTAGTTTTGGCCTTATGACCGCAAAAGTCATCAATCAATTTATCAAAGAAGTGATATATTGAAGAAAAGTTTTACGTCTAATCTAACAAGTCCCTGTTGGTAGTTAAAAATTTACAATTTAGTAGAGACCGAAAGACAGAGTGCACGAGTTATGGCCGAGAAACTGAAAAAGTTGACCCTTTTTCATACATTTCAACCCTAGCAACCGACTAGGTGTGACCTTTTGGGCAAAATGGGAGATGAAATTTGTTTTTTGGACCCTCAGCTACAATTTGCTTTAAGAAATCAAGTGAAAAATATGTAAAGTGCGCGAGTTATGGCC
>NW_022600532.1:0-17738 GCF_009176505.1 Sitodiplosis mosellana | reverse complement strand
TGGTGCGCGAGTTATGGCCGAAAAACTGAAAAAGTGGACCCTTCTTCACACATTTTGACCCTAGCATCAACTATGTGTAACCTCTTGAGTAAAATCAGAAATGCAATTTGTTTTTTAGACTCTCAGCTACAATTTCCTTCAAGAAACCAAGTGAAAAAAATACATGGTGCGCGAGTTATGACCGACAAACTGAAAAAATTGACCATTTTTTTGACATTCTGACCCGTAGCACCAACAATGTGTGACCTTTTTGGGAAAAAAGGGAGTTGCAATTTGTTTATCTGACTCTCAGCTACAATTTTCTTGAAGACAGTACGATACTATCACTAATGCCAGAGTTGTTATTGACCGAAATCTGAATAAGTCAACTTTGGGAAATCCGATGAATCGCTCAAATCATAACGATTTATGATTCAAAATGAGATTTTATTCAATTTTCGTAAGATTTCCAAAACAAGATTTTAATGTTTATTTTTCAGACACAAAATAACAAATTATTCTTTTTGATTTTGTAAATTGATATTTTTTTTCGCAAAAAAAAACAATCGGTTTGCTCACATGTGTATTCTACGCATTTCGTTGCAAGCATCATCGTCTTTGGATCAAAGTGTCCTCTGGATACGAAAAGGAGGCCTATACGACGATGCATACACGGCGAAGTGCGTTGAGTATTGTATTCGAGTTCAATCAGTCTTACAGTGTGTCGTCCTCTGTTCTGTGTTGCTCTATTGATCCGATTGTTTTTTTTTTGCGAAAAAAAATATCAATTAACAAAATCAAAAAGAATAATTTGTTATTGTGTGTCTGAAAAAATAAACATTGAAATCTCGCTTTGAAAATCTTACGAAAATTGCATAAAATCTCACTTTGCATCATACATATTACGATTGGTGCGATTCATCGGATTTTCAAAATTGAATTCTCCATATTTTGATCTGAGAAAGAACATTTTCGATTTGGTGTTGTGCGTGAGAAAAGAAGAAAGTATGGCAAGGTAAGTAAATCCATTTGTTTCCAGTGAAGTGAGAACTCCTCTGAATATTCACCATACCTTGAAAAATACCAAAGAGTTGAGTGCTTAGGGAAAAAAAACAAAATCAATGTCGACTCGATTATTCCATACAAAACGTTCAATTTGCTACACAAACAATGAATCAACGAGACTTCAAACAATAAACAAAACCATCTTCCGAACAAATTTGGTGTATTTCATTCAAAAATGAAAATTTTATTTAAACAATTTCCTTAAACAAAATGTATTTTTCATTAAATCAAATGTGAAGTCGCGTGCTTTGATGGCTGTTAAATGCTCTGTCATTCGTTTAAAATGTCTTTCCGTGTATTCATCTTCGACCAACTCGATTCAACTGGCCACTTTGAATTTTCCGCTCAACACCTCACTGCCTTCAGCAAAAGATTCGATACCAATTGGGCGATGCGTGTATTTCGGCTGTTTGTATTCGATGAAAGTGTGTGATTCAGAATTTTTCTCATGCGATGTCACACATTCCGAGGTCTTGATACTCCACAATTCAATCAAATGGTCAGAGAGAATCGAATCGCCATTGGTGGTATTTCACGAAATTTGCGCAGACAACCAAAAATATCCTCTTCATCGCACAACTTGACACTGCCGATATCAACCATAAAACACTTGCACTGATTAATTTATGCCTCAAGCTTCAGCACAATGGCACGATAACAGCTCTGCTTGTCTCTGACCCCAAACAATTGATCGCCACTTTGGATTCGTGAGCGTTTTGGATTCAAAGCCACCGTTTGCATGAGTTTCGATGTCATTTTGTCATTCGATTCTGTAAGAAAACGTGAAAAATTGGAAACCAATTGAAATTTGCATGAATTACGAAAAATGTTAATGAAATATGGAAAAAAATTGAGAACAATTCCTAAACTCACATCAAATTCATCGAACAAACGTGTCCAAATTCCATTGCTCGAGACTGGATGTCTGACTTTCAAATGCCAATACTTTTGACCCCAAGGCAAATCACCGTTTTGTGTATGAAAATCAATTGCTTCCAAAGTATTTCGTGCCGATGAGTAGGTGCCGCAATTCATATCGCCTGTACCATTCGATTGTTGTTTGTGATTTGCAAGACTTTTCGCTTCCGAAAGAGTTTCATTATCAATCCACTTCACGATTCTAAAAACTAAAGTAAAAAATTGATATTATTGCGAATGTTCTGGAACGAATTATTCACATCGGTCGACACACGCATTCAAAGCCACCAATGTTATCACCAATGAAATATTTTCACTTCTTTATTTACCTTTGAATACGCAGCGGAATCGTGAATAAGTTTTGGTGCAATGAATTCCAAATCGTTGCCAATTTTTTCAAAGCAAAACCTGTCACTGGTTTGTTTTTAATCAAAAATAGAACGGTATTGTTTGTAATGAAACATTTAATCGTAGTTCGCATCGTTTGTTTGTGTACACAAATAAAAGTCATGACATTGACACTTTGTCAAATACAAAAAAATCGAAGTTGGTTAGAGCGAGTTTCAGACTGTCAATTGTCAAACACAGTGACAACCAACTTCAGGTTTGTCTGTATTCAATTGTGTACATTTTTCATGATTCAATCAAACGGTGATTTGCGTACTACGACTCAAAGTTTCATTACAAACAATACCGTTCTATTTTTGATTAAAAAACAAACCAATGACGGGTTTTGCTTTGGAAAAATTGGCAACGATTTGGAATTCATTGCACCAAAACTTATTCACGCTAGGGGAATTGTTCATCCAATCATTCACGTACATACAAGGAATTGTATGTTCAATCAAATATTCACAAATATTCACAAGATCCACACAAAATTGTATGAAGTCACTATATTCGTTGCGGTCTGTCCGCAGTGAATATCACAAACATGCAGTGAATATTACACGCCTTTGTGAATATTGTGAATATGAAACTCAGATTCAACATCTGCATTGCCGACCTTTGAAGACTCTTAACGCCATCTGGATTTATATGTCATTCATAGTGTCATTCAAACGTTATAACCTCACATCAGTAATGAGTCAACAACCAAAGAAGAAACAGCCTTGTCGTATTTTCTATCAATTAGAACAATTCAGTGGATTTGTCTATCCAAACTTTATTAAAAATATTTTAATCAGTTCGGCTTATGACTGTGGACCTGCGATAGCAACAATTGACGAAAATGCAATCATAAATATTGAAAGTGAAGTAAACAGAAGTGAGTTAAAAAACACAATTTACGAAAACGAACACCCGTTCAAATTCCGTCTCGGGCATAGAGCATTAATCTTGAATTTACCAAAATTACTTGAAAATTTTAAACAAGAAAAGAAAGAAAAAAAAAATTCAAAAAAAACAGCAAAAAACTTAGATGTAGATGAACTGCACAAACTGTTGCTGAGTAAAGTAAAGAATTATTTAAAAACTAAGGAAATTAACAGTACATTTAGCGGTGAAAATTTAGATAAAATTACTGTAAAAGAAAATCGTGCTATTTGTTCGGTTAAGTGTACATTTTGTGATAGGAAAATTCCATGCACCTATGATAATTACTGGCGAATAAGCAATTTAACTAGACATATTTGTGGTCATAAGAATGAAGTAGAAAATCGACAAGTCGTTAATACAAGTGAAAATATAACGACAGAAATTCTTTTGTCGACAGAAATTCAACGTGCCAGACCGAATGTGTTACATGAAATTGCAAATACGATGAAGTAAAATCCAGAATTATTTCTGTAATCGTCTAATTTTCCTGGTACGGCATTTTAAATACACACAACTATCTGAATTTATTTATACAAAACTTCTATATTTTTTTCAATTTTTCTATTTTTTTCTGTTCCGAAGACCTAACCTCTAAAAAAGAAGGAAACTATCGTGCACGATCTATACCACGATGTATTTCATAGTATTCATTATTCAGACGAAGGAACACGTGATCGTTCCACATTCATGGATAAAAGAAATAAATGCACATGCAGAAAATTTCATTAATTACGGGATTCATTCAAATCGCAAGTTTATGGTTTTTTGGACTGACAAACAAGAGGCTTTCCGTGATGGACATCCATTGAGCA
This sequence comes from Sitodiplosis mosellana, assembly GCF_009176505.1. Taxonomy (NCBI): domain Eukaryota; kingdom Metazoa; phylum Arthropoda; class Insecta; order Diptera; family Cecidomyiidae; genus Sitodiplosis; species Sitodiplosis mosellana. Next base: position 13,647 of record NW_022600532.1, on the reverse strand, counting down.
GTTATGAACCGAATGTTCTTGCCAGTACATCAAGCGTTTTCCCAAATGAAGGCTGGTATGCTTGTTACATAAAACGATTCCAACGTAAGCGATTTTTTCTTATTTAATTGTTTTTCACACATTCTAACGTCTTAAAAGTCTCGTAATTATTATATTTTGAGAGAATGACCGTGAAACATTACGAAAATTTATAGAAGTTTCAAAGTCTTCGCAATAGTTGCATCACATTGTGCCTAGCATTGTGCTTATACTGTCCATCGTCAATTCATCGACAGATGATTTTGCCGCATTGCTAAGCTATTCGCTATGTTCGCCGCTAGGTTCGCCGACAATCTGTCGATAAATAATGTAGCATGTTCTCAGCTTGCTGTGAACATATATTGTCATAAATGTGAGCTTCGTAATAAATAAATAAATTGACAATGAAGCTAAAGAACAGACACCTAGGCAAACACTCTAAATATCTTGCTAAATTTACGCAACGCCTACTGCCGATGGATTGTCGGTGAACACAACAGATGTAGGAACGAACGCAGTACGACAATGTATTTAAAAGATTGAACTTTTGATTTGATGCGAATGATAAATTACAAAATACACAAAATGACATTAGAAATGTTCTTTGGCCTAGTCTTTGGCATTTTCTGAAATGGGTTAGATTTTAAAACAAGTGACACTTGCTTTGACGTCTTGCGCTTGCTCTGTTCATCGTCAATCCATCGGCAGTCGGATTAAGTGCAATAAAAGCTAGAATAAAAGTGTATTTTGCTAAGTCTGGTCATTGTTAGATTCCCATTTAGAAAAATTTATTGTTTTTCATAGATCTCAACAACTTAAAAATCTCGTGATTATTATGTTCTGAGAGAATGACCGTGAAACATTACGAAAATTTATAGATGTGGCAAAGTATTCGACACTAGCTGTATCACGTTGTGCTTATACTGTTCATCGTCAATTCATCGACAGACAGTTTTGCCTCATCGCTAAGCTATTCGCTATGTTCGCCGACAATCTGTCGATAAATTGTCAATGAAGCTAAAGAACAGACACCTAGGTAAACACTCTAAATTTACGCAACGCCTACTGCCGATGGATTGTCGGTGAACACAACCGACGTAGGAACGAACGCAGGACGACAATGTATTTAAAAGATTGAACATTTGATTTGATGCAAATGATAAATTGGAAATGTTCTTTGATGTTTTCTGAAGTGGGTTAGATTTTGAAACAAGTGACACTTGCTTTGACGTCTTGTGCTTGTTCTGTTCATCGTCAATTCATCGACAGCCGGTTTTACCTCATCGCTAAGCTATTCCTAGAGCTATTCGCTATGTTCGCCGATAAGCTGTCGATAAATTGCCGATGAACAGTATAAACACAAGATGCTAGACAAGATGTCGATGTATTTGCCAAATCTTCGTTATTCTTGTGGAACATAGTCACTTTCTTAATCATTTTGCAGTGTAATTTTGAATATTTTTCGATTAGTCTAACGATTAGCCTTTGATATTCAATTTTCAAAAATGCGCGCTGGATTTTAACATCTCAAACTTTGTATTTCAGTAAATTGGACGGCTGCTTTGGCATATAAAATACGGCGTCGAAATATTCCTCCAGCAATATATAATCCATCGAGGAGAATACCCGTGCACACTGATTTGCGATCTACTTTGACATTAGATCCTCGATTAGATCTAATTGATTCACTCACACAGCCGGCTATACAGCTACCTATACAGCTACCTGCATTGCTACCTGCTCAGCCTAGTGCACAGGCAACAATTCAGCTACCTTTGCAGCTACCTGATCAGCTAACTGTACAGCCTCCTGTAGAGTCAAATGTTGTCGCTTCATCTGCAGCACAAGAAACATCTGACGACGATGCCATCAGTTTATCGGCTCCATCAGGTAAGTTTTCACTTCTTAATTGGCTGTCCATTAAAGTCAATTGAAACACATAAAAAATCGTCATATTTTTCATATCATGCATTGAAGATTTCGTTTTTGGTTCACAATTCCATCTATACCGCACAATGGTCAAGCATAAGTTTCGCGTTATGAGTCGAATAAAATCGACGAAATATATTGAAATTTTTACAAAATTTTAATCTGGCTTGTTATCTCATTTTAAATATATGGTCTTCTAAACCATTCTTTTCCCTAGATTTTGACATGAACACTGATATGGACAATTGCGTGAGTGGTCAAGATCTTCTGAAACCGGAACCAGAACCTGTATTCAGTTCTTATGGTGAAAATGAGCAAGAAATTCAACAGCTTTTTGAAACAAGTTCACAGCGCATTCTAGGGCGCATCGGAAGCCTCGATCAAGATTTCGTTTCAGAAAATGCTACAATCAATGATCCCGAAAACGATGGTGCTATTAGTGATTCTGGCAACGAGGACGATTGGATTTTGATGGGAAGAGACGTTCCCTCCCACTACCATCTACTATCGAAGGTCTTGTGAAACATGAAAACGATCCGATTTCAGGCGACATACCGTTCATTACTACGGTAAGAATCTAAATTTAGATTTACATTCATAATCATTTTATCTATTTTAGTCATTCATGGTTCTAAAATTTTAATATTGTTTATAAACTTTGCATTTTCAGAAAAATGGACGCGTATATAAGATTGGAGGTCGCTTGATTGAAATACATAGTGATGTCATTAATCAATTGCAGTCATGGAACGTACATCCACATATACACGACGTGACACTTGACTTCACATTTGCTTTGGCCATTTTATTGTCGTTGGTTCCTCCTGCAGACATTTCAACCGGTGAAATATACCACGAAGGGATGGTTTTTGCACTTGGTAAGTTTCTAATTAATTAATTAATGAAATCCTAGATGAAATCTAATATGGAATAATTATTTATAATTAACCATCCAATAAACTAGAATCAATAGAAAATCTAATGAAAACGTTTGCTTTCTAGATTTGTTACGCATTCGAACAAATGGCGATGAAAAAAGAATGAACGACGTTGAAGGTTTGATTCATGAGTACTACAACGAAAGATATAGCCAAGAGCCTCGCCCAGGGACTAGCAAAGATGCCAGCTAGGATGTCAGCGCCTAGGTCAGCGCACTAATGTAGACAGTTCCATGGGCAGTGCTTCACTCAGCTTAAAGCATAGAATTCAACTTATTGCGTTAGTCACGTTCTATGCCACCACCAAAAAATGTGTCTTTTTTATCTCAAATTTAAAATGTGTCCAAATTGTGTTTTGAAGATAGTACAAAATTAGACATAAAAATAACTGGAAAAAATACTCTAAGAAAAATTCAAACACAATTATCGTGGACCAATTCACCAATAGTCTAAACAATAGATTAGTCAATAGAAATTGAACTTGATTGAATAATTTAGTAAATTGAATTACTAAACCAAGGAAATGCCAGAAGAAACAGTAAAAGAAATTATAAATGAACTAGAACAAATGTGATTTTCCAGGTGATTTTTTTCTAATGGTTAGAAAGATTTTTACGTTTTACACAAGATAGGCTATAGTACAGATTAAAGTGCAAAATATACAATGCTAGATACAATGACTCGGGTAATACCCTTCTGAATGCTCTGTTTACAAGCATTTTATTATATTTTTTTGTAGGCTTTTGTGCTAGTTTTATGTGTGTGTGCACCAAGTTTTATTATAAGACCAAGGAACAATAAAACGTCATTTTTCGTCAACAATTTAGTAGATAAAAATATTCAAAAACAGTTCCTCCAACATTTGCGATAGGTATTCATTCATTTATACTGATTTAAAGTCTGGCCAGACAAAAAACGAATATAAAGCAAATATAAAATACGCAAAACGGAAGGAAATTTGTTTCAAAGTGATTAATCAACTAGTGAATCAAGCAATAACTATAATATTGCAACTGCTTGATATTTTCAATGTAAACAAAACACAACAAATATACAATTTTTCTCAGAATTTTGTCCACATTTTTATTTTTATTTTTAAATTAAATCTACCTGATAATTTTAAACGAACAATTCTGGTTTTTGACAGAGTTTTTGCAACATCAGTGAATTTATTTTTGTGGACCGTTTCATTAAAATACTTCATCAAATATCTTTGTTTGTTCAATTGAAAGAGAAAAAAAAACAACATATTATTTGAATTTATTTCTTCTGCATATTGAGCTTGAACCCAAACTAATTAGTTCTAATTTTCGGGTAAGGAATTATATTTGAATGATGCGTCTTGTTTTAACGTATATTTTGTCCGTACGGCAGCAGCACTTACAACTAAGCTAACAGTGACAGCAAGAACTATATAATGACATTTCGATCCTAGTTTCGATCAGATCCTAGTTTCGCTAGTCAGATAGACTTTCAATTTATTTCAGTGTAGATTTCAGGTCTGATATTCAATTGAGTTCGAGACTTTTTCAGTGAAAATGGATGAGGAGACTAATATAACACAGCCAAAACGTAAACAAACTGTTTTTTAAACATAAATTTGTTGTTCATAATCTTGCGTATAATTCACATTTCAATCTAATAATTATGTACTTCAAATTACATTTTCAGTTCCCCTCACAAGCAAGGAAAAGGTAGAGCCATGGTTTCAATTGGTAGAGAAGTACCAAACCAAATATTTAAATGCACAAACGGAATTGAAATACAAGGACGCACAGATCTCTCAACAAACCGAAGCACTCAGGCAATGGAATGATAGATGGAATGATCTTCTGAACGAGAAACGGAAAGCAGAAGTTAAGCAAGCCGATATAATTCGAGATTTATCCGAGAGATTGATTTCGAAGAACATCGAAAATGATCAACAAGCCGAAGCACTCAAGCAATGGAATGGTAGATGGAATGATCTTCTGAACGAGAAACAGCAAGCAGAGGCCAAGCAAGCCGATATAATTCGAGATTTATCCGAGAAATTAAATTCAAAGAGCATCGAAATTGCCCAACAATCCGAAGCACTCAATCAATGGAGTGCCGGATATAATGTTCTTCTGAACGAAAAACAGCAAGCAGAGGCCAAGCAAGCCGATATAATTCGAGATTTATACGAGAAATTGAATTTAAAGAGCATCGAAATTGCCCAACAAACCGAAGCAATCAATCAATTGAGTGCTGGATATAATCTTCTTATGAACGAAAAACAGCAAGCAGACGTCCAACAAGCCAATACAATTCGAGATTTAGCGGACAAATTGAGATCTAAAGACATCCAAATCTCTGAACAATTCACAAAAATGAATCTTCTCAACGATAAGCATGAAACTGCCGAACAAGGTGATCCACCCACACTATCGGCTCAGATTCCATCGACTGATGAAGTGGAAAATGTGTTTTTGGAGATATCAAATGATCAAGCAAATGACACGAATGTGGCCAAGCGATATACATGCCCAGATTGCCAAATATATTCCAACGATGTGAAGGCAAAGGTTAATGCTCACCGAAAAAAGGGCTGTAACGCCAGTAAACATTTGACGGTAAAAGATCACCAATGTCCAGTTTGTGGAGAAGTAAATGACTACGGCGGCATGAGAATGCATTTAAACCAATTCATCGCCAAAAATGGTATAAGGATCAAATCATCCGGAACTCTTCACCGCAACAAAAATTTGGAGTATCACATTAATTTGAAGGATAATTTGATAAAAGCATTCTCTGAAGCAAAACAAAATCAAATACAATATACACCTTTGTACCCAATAAATAACCCATTATCTAGCGAATTGTAATCTTAATATGTTTGAGAAATAAATTTTGAAATGGATTTGAATATGTTTTTGTACAATTGAGATAATTAGGGAAACAAATGATATCCATATGCAGAATAGCACATCATTAATACTTGAGGGCTTGTCATTTAGAAATGTCAAAGTTAATGTCAAACTGTAGGTTTTAATGTTTCTGCTAATGTTTCTGACTGCAGACGTGCGGAGAAGTGATTGTAATAGTGATTGAAAAAGTTGAAGAAATATCTATATTATAATAGCAAATTGGTATACCAATTTTAAAATGTCTGAGAAACATTTTTTCCAGAACGTAAGTACATTAATATTAAAGGTTTAGACGTTTTTTCGAAATTTTTGCAACATTTTTTTATTATAAATTTTGATGTGTCACATGCGTAAAACTTTATCGATGACAATCGCTGTTTGTTGTCATTACGCTCTATCGCTAGCTCTATCGTCAATACATCGACAGTCGAATTGGCGTACATTTGGAATGTCTTTGGAAATGTCTGCTAGGCTAGTTTTTAACAAAATTTTGAATGACAAACTCAGCGATGTGTATGCATACTATACACCCAGCTAAATATTGGACTAAATACCTGGCTTAATATTAAGCCAATTTGCCTAGAAATGTGTACTAAGCGGACTGTCGATAAATTGGCGATGGATGAACCAAAGAATAAACCTAGGAATGAACAGTAGGTATTCTCTACAAAATCAAAAGTTTTCAATAGTTTGCACGGTTTGCATATTTTTCAATTTGTCTTTCGTATTGAAAGTGCAATCTTCTAGGCAATCTTTTGATTTGTCGCATGCACTACTCCTAATACTGATCACTACGTTCATCGCCAATACATCAACAGCCGGCTTTGCCTACATTTACAATGACAAGCCCCATGATATGTATAGTATGTATTCTAAATGCAAAGCCAAATGTGTACAAAGCGGACTGTCGATAAATTGATGATGGATGAACTAAGCTGAGAGCCAAGGAATAAAAAAAAGTTTGCACGATCATAACCCAATTTATTCTAGTTAGCAGATGTGGAAACTAGCGAATGTCTGTATGGGTTTCAACGAAAATTCTTCCTGGACACTCTGTTTACGAAGGCAGAACGCTTATACCCAAACGTCTCAAAAGACGTGATTTGGAACTATCAAGTTCCAAAAATACTTGATCAACTTTACGACTCCATGGACCAAGGCGATCTAACAGTACTTATAGTCCCGGAATATTTTTTTAAGTGCAAATTTTGATTTAAAATATTTGTTTTTTAAAGCTTTTTCACGAATTGATCGAAATTGAAAAAAAAATCATCAAGAATGGACAGTCAAAACCAACGTGCGAACAAATTGAAAAGAAAACTTCTAAAGAGAATGTTACTAGCTGCATTGTAGAGGAAAGAAGCGGTGTTTCAACAAAAGCCACGGAAAATCTGATCAAAGCACTATTGGAACAGAAAGAATCCGTTGAGAAAAACGGTGTAGCTCGTCGTTGCCAAATACCTATCCATAGACCTATCCGAATACCGAAAAAGTCGAGCAAAAAGACAGCTCACCAATCAACACCAATTCAAAAACGGAAAATCCAGGAAAACTCTGAGGAAAAACACTGTGAATTCAAAAAGAAGGCCAAAATGCAAAAAGGTCGAACTGACGCTATATCTGAGAACGTTCCGGACCATTTTGGTGAATTACATCTAGACCAAATATCGGTGTATGATATACCGGTCGAAATTTTTCAAATCGAAGCTGGGGAAAATGATTCTCATTTGGCCTTTATCAGCAACATGATCGAAAAAAGTGCTTCAGATGCAGAGCAATATATACGATCTTATGCGTCTTTATTATATTTGGAAGAAGCAGCGGAAATATTAAATCTGCAACAATACAATGAACAGTCAATACAGCTATCATATTCAAACTCTGGAAGAATATTCCAAATTAAAATTGACGTAGGTCGAATAATGGCTGATAATTTTTTGATTTATTAATTTTTTTTTTTCAGAAAAATACGAAAAAGATTGCTCAAGCCATCGACGAATCGTTGCTTGTTCAATTCTGGCTAAGGTCGTCACATCAATTTCGTCCCAGAATGGCATTCTCTGGTATAATTACCAGATGCGATAAAGAAAATATCTACGTTGAAATTTGCGACAAAGATTGTATCAACTTGAAGAGATATTGCAAAGAACAATCATTCGACATCTCCTTCAAAATTAACAATCTGCCATATAGAATACAGCATAAGATACTCGAATATATTGAAATGTATAACTTACATTCGCTCCTGATCGCAAACAAAAAATATGATTCCAATTACGGTGGACTAGAACAAGGACTAGACAATACTATGGATTATAATTTCAGGTAATATTTATATAGATGTTTATGTACGGAATCACTAACAGATAGCTGAGACTAGAGCTGAGCCTAGAAACTTAGACTGATACATTTTTTTTTCGTATTTTACTTTTTTCTGTTCAAAGAAATCTGTGTGATTAGCAAGGTAGTTAGCAAGTCTAAGTCCAAGTTTCTATGCTCAGCGTACATCCTGGGCTATCTGTCATTCACTGAACAGTATTTCTATTTGATAATTTCTATATAAATTGTTTAGTGGAAATTTGGCGAAAAATTTAAATGACGAGCAAAAGGTAGCCGTTATATCTATACTGAAAATGAACAAATCACTGCCTTACTTGTTGTTTGGACCTGCAGGTTTTTTTTACTATTTATTTTAATATAAATCCAATATATATTCTCGTATATATCCCATATAATTTTGTGCTAAACAAAATGTAATTGATTTTAGGTACCGGAAAAACTCGGACATTAGTAGCTGTAATTGAAGAAATAGTACGGTCAACCGATAAATTTATTTTAGTTTGCACGAACTCCAATGCAGCAAGCGATGAGATCGCCCAACGCTTGTTGACTGTCTTACATTCTGGGGAGATGATTCGAATATACGCAAAATCATTCAATGCGGCAAAAATGATCAGTGATTTGAAACAATGCTCCAATTTGAAAAATGGAGAATTCAAGTATCCATGCTTGAACTATATATATGGATATCGTGTCGTTATCTGCACTTTGTTGACCGCAGGAAATTTGATGAGAGCTCGAAGTGACCCCAATTTTAATGCCAATCATTTTGAATACGTTATTATTGACGAATGTGCAAGTACGAATGAAATATCCACATTGATTCCAATTGCAGGTATGTATTCTATGATAAGTTTTGTATTGTTAAGCCTTTTTACTGTGTTAAACGTTTAATAACGACGCATGTGTATATAAAGTTCAGTATAAAGTTTGCCCTAGACCATAAGTTACTCGCCAAATGTTTGGGCATAAATACATATAATTTGTCACCCAAAATAGGTTTATGTTGCACAGAAAGTGGAATACAGGCCAACGTTATACTGGCTGGAGATCCCAGGCAATTAGATGCCGTTAGTAAGTCAGTTGCTGCGGCTAATTTAGGGTATAAAACTTCTTTTATGGAACGTTTGTTCAAACGGCCGCTATATTCAAAACATCTGGATACAGGGAAGTTCAATTCATGTTACATCACGCAATTGGTTCGAAATTATCGGTCGCATGTGGCCATCTTACACGTCGCGAATGTGTTATTCTACGGTGGCTCACTAATATCGAGTGCATCTGAAGGTAAGATTGCCGAGTGATTTTGTTATGAAAATTGGAAGGAAAAATGAATACAAGTTTACCGAAATATTTCTCAATTTATTTCAGCAACAACCAATTGGTTCATGAACTCTCGTATTTTGCCGAACAAGGATGTACCAATTGTGTTCAAGGCCGTCAATGGTATTTCAAGTATTTCGGAAAATGATTGCAGGTAAGAAAACCAATTCTATGTTTTGCGCTTGTTTGTGCGTAACTCTAGGCGTAACTAGTATTTAATTTTGAATGTATTCTATGTAATCTAGCTTGTTCAACATGAAAGAGGCACGTGCTGTTGTTGACCAAATCAAAGAACTGTTGCGACCTGAAGAAAAAATAAATGGCAAGCAAATAAAGCAATCAGATATCGGTGTCGTAACACCATATAAGCTTCAATGCAAAATTATCACTAGAATTTGTGCAAAATTGGGCTTTAGTGATATCGATATTGGCACTGCAGAAGTTTTTCAAGGCAAAGAAAAGCCCGTGATGATAGTATCAACAGTGCGAACAGGTGGAACAATGGGCTTTGTTAATTCAGCTTTGGTAAGATTTCTTTATTTTCTTTTTGCTTGCTTTTTTCTAAAAAAATTTCAATTGAACAGAACGAATTTTTTTTCAACAAATTTAATTTTAAATTTACACCAGTTTTCATTGTCGGTTTGTGTAGCATTTCGTATATATTTCAATATTGAAATATTTTGATGTGTCACTTGCGTGAATCTTGTTCTGTCTAGTATTCTGTTCATCTCTTGTTTCATGTCTCGGTTCATCCATCGTCAATTTATCGACAGTTGACAATCATATGTATGTATCTAGCCGTGCGTGTTAAATGATCGGCTAAGTGTGCACAAAGTGGACTGCAGATGAACTAACGATGAATTGACGATAGATGAACCCAGAGGTAAACACACCAAAATCAAATGTTCACACCATTTTTCACTGCTATATTCCAATAAATAATTAATTGAATATTTCAGAGGTGCAACGTAGTTTTAACTAGAGCAAAATGCCTCTTAATAATATTTGGCGATCCGCACACGTTATACACCGACCGTAATTGGAGGTATTTGCTCGAATTTTGTGAACTGAATGGGTCATTCATACAGGCACCAGACAATCCTTTCAATTTTGAAGAAGACATCAAAGAGGTTGACCAATCGGGAGAATGACGATAGCAATAAGAAAAAACAAGATTCCAATAGATATGATTTAATGATATCATTTATTTTTTCAGTAATATCTTTTCTAAATGTTTTTCACAAATACATACAAACATAATGCCAAAAATTGAAAAACGTTTATGAAATTGTGTTGTACGTAAACCAAGTCATCAATAAAATTAAATTGATAGTTAAATTTATCATTCTTCTACCACCGTTTTCAATTCCGATTCTAGTTGGGAAAACGTGGTTGCAAGTACATATGAAATGGTGCCTGATTCATCCTTTTTGGTTGATAGATTTCTAAGCGTTGCGACATAACTATTCCTAATCACTGCAAGTTTTCCAACACTGTGATTTCGACTTAAAATTCCATTTTCATTGCAATCATACCACATAGCCAGAACTTCAATTATCTTTTTGTCGTCCTCTTTGATACATGTTGAGACATATTTAGAATTATACTTCATCCTGCGGTTTTTTTCATTTATGCATCTAAATCCTAAAACAAAGCCTATCAGATATTTATTCATTAGATACCTTTGCGGAGGCAGGTCCAATTCAATGCTTTTATCGATACTAAATATTGCCCATTCGCCAACATGTAACTCATTTGATTTGACCAAATTCTGTTTACCGCTAGATTTATCTTGATCAATCCAAGAAATATTATATTTAAATCTCTTGCTACTATTTGCACTAGAATCAGGACCGCTTTGTACCCTTTTTTGTCTGTCAGAACTTAATCTATGTGTAGATTCAGACAACATCCAAATCAGAGTAGATTTTGGCACGATTTCAGTCGATCCATCGGATGAAACTACTTCGACGCATCTGCTTGGACAAGCTGTATTTTCAACTGGGTTTTCCATTTGGCCGTCGCTTTGTTCGGGAATTGCTTCAGAATCACTTAAATCTTCATCGTCAGTCGTTGAAAATTCATTCTTGAGCTTAGCTTCGCAATTCGCTATATCACTCGGAGTAAAATGAATACCAAAATGAGTTGCCTTTTCTAAAGCATCTTTTTTAGCTTTTTCCATTACAGTCAAAATTTCTTCGTTCGATGGCAAATCCATAGTAGTCGATTGTGCATTCATTTTTGACTGGATTCTTGGGGATATAATTTCTTTACACGAGAAAATAATTTTGTTCATAAATTCTACTCTGGATACCATGTGTAATAGCTCGCTAAGATTGAAATTAATCTTAGTAAAGTTCGATGTCCCCATGGAGCGCATTTTGCGGAACATAAACTCACACGGCTGACTTGAGAAAAGGGGTGGCAAGAAACTGTTCGATTGGTGTGTTGTACGCAACCTCACAATAAGCTCAATCATTGCTTGTGCGTTTACTTCAATACATGCATAAGCATTACTTGATATAAAATTTTCGGTAAGTGTGTAGCCACTTTTGGACATTTGGATCCATTTTCGCCAACATCTCAAAAAGTACGTAGCGTACCATATTCTATAAATCCGTTCAGTGGGCTGCAACTTTTCCTCAATAAAACTTGAAGTGATGTTTCTACATATTGATAGATACATCACGGTAGCGTCGACATTACCGACATAATTTTCCAGAGCATTTATTACTCTTTGATCCATTATTTTCTCCAGCGACTTGAAATTTTGTCGGTCTTCGGGATAGATATCGGACCAAACTAGTCCATGAATTTGCTTCGGTACAATATGCATAAGGGTTTGGATGTGAGCAACCGTAGCTGTTTCATTTCCGATTTGAAGCAAAGTAGACGAATCCAAATATCTGTTGCGGACTTTAGTGCCGCAATGGGTTGGATCTTGAACACAGATCATACCTTGATTAACACGTTTTATGAGTTCGATATCGGGAACTAAATCGAATCCGACTTTGTATTTCATCGCTTTCAACAGTCGAGGATCCCCATCAGAGGATATTCCAACCACCTCAACTCCAAATCTACAGAATAGATTCGAAATAGAATGAAAAGTTGGCACTTTTAGTAATAATATACACTGGAATATATAGATGAAACTCACTTTTTTAATTCATTTTCCGTATGTTTCCAACGTTTTAATACATGATCCGTTTCAAACACATTATTCGAACCGAATATTTGTAGAATGAAAGGGATTCCATTCTCTTCTAGCGGCTGTGCAACTACTATATATACTAATGTACATTGCGGCATCTCCACACACTGTTTGATTATTTCAGCTGATTTAGCTTCGAAGGTTATCGTTTCTGGCATACCACTTTTCGTATTGAATGGAAGGACAAGTCCAACTAATTGATTATTGCGAGAGTCATAGACAATTTTTTTAACAACACCCGATGCGTCTTCAGAAAGGAAAACTCTTTTAGGAGAATTTGTTCGTTCCAAATGTTTGACAAGTTGCTCACACCTCAATTCGCCTTCAATAATACGTTCTTTGTCAACGTGTATATGATTCACTAGAATGTGTCAATAAATATATAAGAACTTTATAAAAACATAGAGAAAATTAGAAAATTTACCAACTGTTCCGGCTTTTGGAAGAGGAATGTTGGCACAAATTATCTCATAACATGCTCTGCCAGCCATAATATAGAGATATATTGAGAAGTTCATCAATATTTCGGAATATCTGCGAGAATTCGGATGTTTGTTATAATTTGACAACGATGCAGAAATAATTTCGCGCATAATTGGTGAAAAATCAGGATGATTGATTTTAAATGAATCAGTTGAACTCCTTTGTGTTTGTTTTAGGTCTTCGCACCATTTTAAAAGAACTGCACGATGGCCGAGAAGTAGTTTGAACTTGTTTTGTTTTTCATACAATGTCAAGTGATCGCAACTATGAATTAGCTTTGCCTTCAAAATTGACTGACGGTCCTTTTCAATCTCATTTTCCAATTGATCTAAGTAATTTTCATTTAAACTAATTAAAGCGTGAGCATTATCAAATCCATTATGGATTAAAATCAGTTTTAGACAGACACAGCCTGGAAAATCACTCCAATCCTGTAAGAGCACATTTTGAAATAAAAGTAATTGATTTCAATTTAATTATAAATTAAAATATATATTTTTTAAATCACCATTTT
>NW_022600531.1:731-5111 GCF_009176505.1 Sitodiplosis mosellana | reverse complement strand
CCTGCTCACACATTTGCGCCATCAACAAAGCACCACACAGCTCTAAACGGGGAATCGTCATTCCTTTAAGCGAGGCAACTCTCGTCTTCGATGCCACCAAATAACATCTTATGCGACCATCAACACTGACTTCTCTGGTGTAGAAAGCGACGCCGTATGCCAATTTAGATGCATCCGAAAAACCATGAATTTCCACAAACGCTTTCTTCGATATTCCAAGCCATCTCGGAATGGTTACTTTTGATAAATCTTTCAATGCATGACGAAACTCATCCCACTCACTTTGCAAGTCCACTGGTACTATGGTGTCCCAGTCACATTTGCTGAGCCAAATCTTTCTTATGAGCACTTTTCCCAAAATGATGACAGGCGAAATCCATCCATTTGGATCGAACAACTTTGCTACCGACGCTATGATGAATCTTTTTGTTGGTGGATGATCCTGAATTTCATCGCTGAATTCATATCGAAAATAGTCTTTTTGAACCGACCATTTTATTCCCAACACAGAATTTTCGTTGAACAATTCCAAATCAATCGTCTTCGATGTGGCTCCAATCTGACTGATCGCATGTGATTACTGTTGGAAGCCCACTTGGCTAATGGAAAACCACACTTTCCCAACATCGCATTCAGTTGTCGATATAATTCTTCTGCTTCGGTGTCATTATCGGCTCCCAATGTGCCATCATCTGCATAAAACGATTCCAAAACCGCTTTCGATGCCATCGGAAATTCTTTTGCATGCTCACGAGCGCAGTGACGTAAAGTCTCAATGCAACAATAAGCGCTCGATTTCAATCCATACGTCTGTGTTTTCAATCGATAGTGTTTCAATGGCTCATTTTCATTTTCACGCCAAACAATTATTATTATTATTATTCTGCACCATACAGCGTTTCTTCGCCAGAGGTGGTTTATTTAGCATAAATAAATCTTGTTATATTTACAATGTTTGCAATGGGATAATTAATTCTATTTGACTTTACTCTCTCCAAATTCTATTTCTCTTAAAATAATCAGCTACTCTCTGTTTTACAGTATTTGTACTTGTGTTAAAATCAATTAAATAAGTATCACAATTCGGAATAGTAGTAATATTATTATTATTCTGCACCATACAGCGTTTCTTCGCCAGAGGTGGTTTATTTAGTATAAATAAAAATATTCTGGTATATTTACAATATATACAATATTAAATTAAATTCAATTTCTCCAAATTCGGTTTCTCTTAAAATATTCAGCTACTCTCTGTTTTACAGTACTTGTACTTGCATTGAAATCAATTAAATAAGTATCACAACTCGGAATCAAAGTAATATTACATTCATTTGGAAAATTTGGTGGCTTGATAGGAACGAAGTATTTATAAAATTCGTTGTATGTACTCAGCATATAATTTATAGTTTCAAACTTGGCATAATTATTACGATGCATCGGCAATAGTAGAAAATCTGAGTCTCTCGTCCAATGTCGCGGTGTTTTAAAATTAATTTTGCTCAAAATGTATTTCGATGACGTATGACCACCAATCACATTATGGACGAGTGATATTTGGGCTATTTTTCTTCGTTCTTCCAGCGTAATCATTTGTAATTCAAGCAGTCGGCATTCGTACGGTGGTTTCCTGAATCTTTGTGGCCATTTCATTTTGCGTAGAGCGAACAATAAAAATTGCTTCTGGATCGATTCAATTCGTGCAATCTTTTCAGCGGTGTATGGATTCCAAACTTGGGAAGCATATTGCACAATCGGCAATACAAATGTGGAAAACAATTTCTTTATGGTCCATGGATCATCAAATTCATATCCAAACCGTTTAATCCATGCTAAACGTGATTTCGCTTTGGCTGTAATGTACTCAATATGTGCGTTAAAATTCAATTTATGGTCAAGTATTACTCCTAGATCCTTTATCACGTGGACCCGATCAATTTTTTCGTTGCCAATGGAATATTCGAAGTTAAATTTTAAGATCGCGCGATGAAAAGACGCAAATTTGGTCTTGGATACATTCAACTTCAGCTGATTTCTTTTGAAGTATTCTACAAGCCTATTTAGGTCAGCTTGTAATTCCAGACAATCATCATAATGTTCGATGTGTTTCCACAGGCGAGTGTCATCAGCGAATGACTGAAGAATTGAGTTGCTGACGTGTTTTGGCAAATCAATGATGAATAGTAGAAACAATGTAGCACCAATCGGGTATCCTTGTCCTGTTCCCGATGTAACATCAATGGGGCTCGACATGTCATTATTCAGTTTGACAATCTGTTGGCGACCATGCAAATACGATTCAATCCACTTGAGCAACTGTTGATTCAATCCCATAATATTCAATTTGCGGATCAGTAAATCGACATTGACCGAATCGAAGGCCTTCGCAATATCCAAATAAATTGCATCAGTCTGTACTTTGTTTTCCATGCCCAAAATTGCACACGATGCCAATTAAGCCACCTTTAATTCATAAAGAAAATAAGAATTATCATAATGTTCCTACTCCAGTCTGTGATACTTATTTAATTGATTTTAACACGAGTACAAATACTGTTAAACAGAGAATTAATGAATATTTTAAAAGAAATAGATTATGGAGAGAGTGATAAATTTTATGCAAATATAGCAACTTAATTAATGTAATATAATGTAAATATACAAAATAATATTTATATCAAATAAACCACCTCTGGCGAAGAAACGCTGTATGGTGCAGAATAATAATAATGATACAAATTCAGCCAAATTTGTGGTTGTAGATTTTCCTTTCAAAAATCCGTGTTGACTCTCATCAATGATATGTTTCATGTGATAATTAAGGTGTTTAGCAACTATTGAATCAAGCAACTTTGGTATTACACACTGCAGGGCTACGCCACGATAGTTCTCATAATATTACATTCATCTGGTAAATTAGGCGGTTTGATAGGAACAAAGTATTTATAAAATTCATTGTATGTACTCAACATATAATTGATAGGTTCAAACTTGGAATAGCAATTTTGATGCGTCGGTAATGAAAGGAAATCTGAGTTTCTTGTCCAATGTCGCGGTGTTTTAAAACTTATTTTGCTCAAAATGTATTTCGATGAAGTATTTCCACATATCACATTGTGGACAAGTGATATTTGTGCTATCTTTCTCCGCTCTTCCAGCGTAATCATTTGTAATTCAAGCAGTCGGCATTCGTATGGCGGCTTCCTGAATCTGTGTGGCCACTTCATTTTGCGCAGTGCAAACAATAAAAACTGCTTTTGGATCGATTCAACTCGTGCAATTTTTTCATCGGTGTATGGGTTCCAAATTTGGGAAGCATATTCCACAATCGGCAATACAAATGTGAAAAATAATTTCTTTATTGTCCATGGATCATCAAATTCATATCCAAATCGTTTAATCCATGCTAAACGTGATTTCGCCTTGGCTGTAATATACTCAATGTGTGCATTAAAATTCAATTTATGGTCAAGTATCACCCCAAGATCCTTTATCACGTCAACTCGATCGATTTTTTCGTTGCCAATGGAATATTCGAAGTTTAATTTCAGGTGGCCACGATGAAAAGACACAAATTTGGTCTTAGATACATTTAGCTTTAGCTTGTTCCGGTTAAAGTATTCAACAAGCCTATTCAAGTCAGCTTGTAATTCCAGACAATCATCATAATCAATCAATGGCAACACCTGTCAAATTAGACGTCTACTTTTTTTTTCTCTCCGTCTATTTTCAACAAATTTGTTTGTTTTTAAATTGTTTTTCGTCTTAATTGTACGATATTTTACATCAAATTGAAAGTTTAAGTCCTGTTTTACCTCAGCAATATAAAGTTTTCGTTCGAAATTTATTTTTGTGTACAGTTTCAGTGTATAATTTCTTCAAGTTTTTCTTCGTTCTGTTTACTTGTTATTGTTGTTGCCTACTGACTGACTGTAAACATGTGTACATCGAGCTGTGAGGTTAAAAGCCAAATCGCTGAGCTGTTGACAATGCTGGAGCCAATATGGAACAAATTAAACCAGCTCAAAAAACTTTATCCTGACGAAATTAGCTCCGTGAGTTCGGACAAAGCCGATAAATCGGCAAACTCACGTACTGAGCCAATGGATGAAACTCCGGCACCAACCCAAATTCAGCAGCAAATATCGGACAACGTGTCAAACTCGGGTTTACCGCTTGTAGACTTGCAAAATGTAAACATTTCACGGCGAAATAAAAGCAAGCGGCCCAGACTTGACTCGGAAGAACTGAACTCTTCAGATGAAGAGCAAAGTGACACTTCACCGCTGTGCAAATTGGTTTTTAGTCGTGATGCCAGCGGGAACAGTGGACAAAACGGTGCAAATTCAAAGCCCGTTGATACTATATTGATGCGCTCGGTTT
>NW_022600531.1:0-631 GCF_009176505.1 Sitodiplosis mosellana | reverse complement strand
CGGTGCAAATTCAAAGCCCGTTGATACTATATTGATGCGCTCGGTTTATTTAACCGAATTTCTACCGACAACCGAGCCTGCCGACATTATTAATCACTTGAAAAGCATTGAAACCGTCCGACCATTGACAAGTGATTTCAAAATAACCAAGCTCGTAAAGAAAGACAACAAAATGGAGTTGTCATTTGTGTCATTCAAACTTGATGTTCCTCGCCAACACTTTGACAAGGTAATAGCAGCAGGTATTTGGCCCAAGAAAATCAAAGCCACCGAATTTCAGGTCAAGTCTATGAAGTCATCTGCACCGGCAAACCGTCCCAAAACTCATGACAACCAACAAATTCGGTCACAGGTCACTACGAAGGAAATCGTCACGATTTTCATCGCCGATGTTGCAACTAGAGTCATGCACATCGGATGAACACTGCGTTTTGTGTACAATCTATTACCAAAACTGTCGTAGCATATGCAACAAACACAAACGCTTCTTTTGTACCTCTGCTTCCTGCGATCACGATATGATAATATTAACTGAAACGTGACTCAGAAATGATATATATAATGCTGAATTTTTCCAACTACAGGGACATGAATGCACACTTTGCAAATATTAACTTCACCGAATTATTCC
>NW_022600530.1:1323-20623 GCF_009176505.1 Sitodiplosis mosellana | reverse complement strand
AAAACCGCTCAATAAGCAATTGACACATGTATATATTTGTATACAAGCTTTTGAATTTGACGTACGTTGTGCTTGTAGTATTTGTTCTTGCACCAGTTGGCGTTGACGTAAGAAGGCATAGCGTCGCTGAAATTCCACCGGATTTGTATTCTAGGCCATCAAACCAGCTGGGTGTTTACACTCCTTTTGGGAGTGACATCACGGTCCGTTTTGCCGATTTACCCAGCCGTTTTCGAGATATTTCAATGTGTACATTTGGCCATAGAAGCCAATGCAAAAGCAGCGGCGCTCCGAGAGTTTCATACAAACTTCCCATGTAGACGGTCGCAATACAGCCAAAAATCGAAAAAAAAAAAAGTTTAATTTTTTTTTCGATTCTCATGCAGTATTTTGTGTGCTCAATCCATTGATATTATCGCCACATCGAAATTCGCACTCCTTATCAGTTTGTTATCAATGGGAAAAATTTGGTTCCAGACTAATAACATCACCATCTCATTACTCAAATATATTTCATCTGATAACTATACTAATAAGATACCATGCATCTTAGTACTCGTTCGACCAATAACATTCTAATAACTATACTCACTAGTTATATTACTAGAGTAATAAGATTGCATCTTATTACTACTTATTAGAAGTTACTAGTAATAAGTAGTAAGTATCTTATTAGTCACTATTTATTAGTCTCAACTATAAAATAAACCACCTCTGGCGAAGAAACGCTGTATGGTGCAGAATAATAATAATAATAATAATATAAATCCTCAGCTGTTTCAAATAAGACACTGGTTACTGAAGTAAAATTTCAGTACTTCTCAGATCTGTGCAGCGCACAGTACTAAAATGTACTAATCCATACTAGAGTGTACAAAATTGTACTAAAACTATAAAAATGTTTCTAGTGCATTTCTAGTGGTTCCTAACAAGTTTCATTGAAATTTTCGGACAAGTTTCGGAAAAAATTGTCCGTCCGTCCGAAAACGTGTCCGGACATTCGGACTGTCCGAATGTCCGGACAAAAAAGCGTGTCCGAAAGGTTCGGACAAAATTCACTCCATGTCCGTTTGTCCGAGTTCGGACGAACAAATTTTCATTTTTTCGGACGGACAACCTTCTGTCCGTTGACAGCTTTACCTAAAACTAAAACAGATATAGTTATGAAGTAAAAATTGGTCCAACATAACTAAATTGTGAAGAGCAGAGGTCGCAACGGGACTTTTTCGGGCAAAACATATTTTTCTTTCAGAATTTGATGAAACTTTGGTTCTACATGTTTCAGACCAAAAGGAACAAAAAAATTTTCGGGCTGGTCAGGCCCGAAATCGAGTCTCACAAAAAAAAAAATTTGTTTCTTTTGGCCTGAAACATGTAGATCCAAAGTTTCATCAAATTCTGAAAGAAAAATTCGTCTTACATCGGTAAGAAGCTTTATTTTTAAAGTTTTTTCAAAGTGATTTTTTGATGTATAAAATGGATCATATACTCACCCTATTACTGTTTACACCAGCTTCGTTGTTTTCTTTACCAGTACATAGACGTTTGTTCAAAGGACCATCTTGATTTCCGCCATTGCCATTACTACCACCAGTGTTCGTTGCATTTCCACTTCCGCTACTTCCATTGAAAGCCATGATTGATTTTCAAACTATGGATATCGATATGTAGCACTATATTCAATAGAAGACGATGAACTTCACCATATTCACTACGCATATACAGACTACACTATCTTCTACTTATTTTTCTTTTTCATGATTTTTTTATTTTATATAATATGATATGGGAAAATTTTTCTATGAATATGTTTTTTTACGATAGATAATTACGAACATATAGGTAAATAGCAGAATTGGGATGGAATATGGTACATAGATATGTCTGAGAATTTGCGCACACGCGGGTCACGTACTTTTGAAAGAATGAATACAACATTCACATATACCGGTAAGTTATTTATATTTATACAGTAATACGCCTTTTTTATATTTGAATATAGTAAGATATTGGCAGTGAAAATGCGGCATCATTTGAACTTCACTATGCGCACTTATACTTGTCGTTTCAATACGAATTTCATTTTAATATTTAATTATAACTGATATTAACTGATGATTGAAACAGCTGGATTTTTCATTCAATCGTTGTTTTGATATGTTGGTTCTCAGCGCTAGTTTATTGTTTCAATTGGATTCATTTCATCCCGAAAGATATAAGAGCACAAGAACTCTCATTGTGATGCTTCTTTTAGAACAAATCTAACATTCTCTTTCGGCTGAAACGATTGATATGATTACAAATAAATGTTTTCATCAGTCAACTGATATTCACGTTATTAACAGAAAATAGAACGTGTTGACCGGAAAAAAAACTTGATAGATGTGTAAGAGAGAAAAAATGTGGCTTTACATTCATTTTTTCTCCTAATAATGAAGTTTCTATAATACTTGGCTGGATCCCTGATGTTTTTTCGAAATCAACCACCTTTTTGTTTTATGTGTCTTACATTTCGTAGTATAAATTAAACTAAGAGTGTTTGACAGAAACATGAAAATGTTGGAGCAATGTGTTAGTGCATGTTCACTTGAATTGAAGAAAAAGTGAGATTAACTGTCATTCTATGTACCCAATTGAAACATTATGTTCTATACTTTTCGATTAATAAGGTTTTGGTTTTTATTTATCGATTCAAGCAAAAACGATATTAGTGAAATAGTTGATTTTCCAAATATTCTCACCTAAGCGACCATGATATTCATTTTTTTATATGTTTTCGCTTGAAAAGACTACATACTGAAGCAGGCAAGGTGAGAGTGAGGAGAGAAATCTACGGTTATATTGATACATGCATGCGTATGCGCATGCAAGCGAACGTCGACATGAACATGAATACGGGCAAAGACTATGTTGTGCATTTTTCCTACTTTTCTTATCATTTTCGTTTGTCTTCAATGAAGGTTTATTTTATTTTTTCCCATATTTTTATCTCTGTGGTCGTTGAACCATAAGAAGTTTGGAAATATTTACTTGAGAATCCATTGTTTTAAAATCCTCTTGCAATATCGGTCTTCGTGAATTTCACTTGAAGTGCAATATCAAATCCATGTCATTATTGTTGTGCCGGTTAAATCGTATTATAGTACCTGAATAAAAAGTACTTCACAATTATTTTCAAGTCGTATCCCTTCCACCGCGCAAAAATGTATACCATAAAAGATATACAATATTTACTATATTTTTGAACGACCTTAAATGTCCTAATAAACCTTTGCCGTAGAAATGTAAAAACATTTTTTAGCTTTCGACTACAACATTTCATCACAACAGGTTGGATGTAAACATACTGGAGCGAGAGAAGAGGGGATGAACTTAAATTTATATAATTTTTTTTAGATAAAAATGAAAAACAATTTTTTCAATCCATCAGGTGGAAAAGCTTTGGACTGTTCGGACCGAACGTCCGAAAATTGGGTTAGGAGTTCGAACGGATGGAAGAACTCCATCGGACAAATTCGGTCAAATTTCTACAACGCTGTGCCTTTTCATCGTTGTAGCCAACTGATGTAAGCAAGTGTACTACGAACGAAATGTCAAAATCAATGTCAAATTAGTCAACAGTTGTTTACTATGAAAAATGCTTAAAATTGCGATGTGCGTATGGCGTCGTTCGCGTTTTTGGTTCGCCGAATATCTCGAAAAATTTAAAAGATACAGTACGCCCCCGCAAATTAGAAACCCGAAAATTAGAAAACCTCAGAAATTAGAAATGAATTTCAGGTTTGAAAATTTGTATGGAAAATTTCTAATTTCCGGGGTTCATTTCTAATTCACGGGGTTTCCGAATCATTCCATTCAAGACAAATGGAAATTTACTTCATTTTTAATGAAAAAACGTAATGAAAGTCTTTTTCATTTCATTGAATAACTATATTAGCAGATCAGCTGAGATTTTCGACGTTTACCATGAAGTTAAAAATTCAGTCACGAAGTATTCTGTTCCATATTGTCTGCGTCAATCATCAATCATTAACAAATCGAAACCGATTTGTTCCATCAGAGAATTTGCATATACGAAATTGTATATAGAATGCTAACGTTTTCTGTTTACTATCGCATGATATAATAAGAAAAGCCGGTCATCATTTATTTCGGTTTGTTCCCAGGAGTAGTTTATCCAGTAAAATAAACTAACAGACTTACTATATATTTATAATCACTAAAATAACTGCTTATATACATACAATACTTGATTGAACAGTGTTCAATATATCGTTTTCAATTAAGCAAATCATTCCCCCTATCAGTTTATCATTTGATACACCGTTTTTGGATGAAATTGAAAAAACCTGAGATATTAGAAAACTCCGCAAATTGGAAATGGTCTCGGGACATTTCATTTCTAATTTGCGGGGGCGTACTGTAATTGAGATCTGTAAAAGCCAGAAGTTTTGGCATGTCAAGTCCAAGCTTCGGATTGGTTTTGAGCCCACTCTGACTTACCAATTTCGTTCCATACGCCTCCGACTGAGGACCTCAAAAACCTAGAAAAATTACACTTTTGTATGGGAAGTACCCGAAAAAAGCATTTTGCAGGGTTTTGGTCCAGGCAAACTTATGTTTTTTTGCAAAAATAATGGGAGTCAACCGAACACCTACTTTAGCATAAATTTCGTCCGAAATCGACATTTTTTAAAATGTTTCCCGAAAATTACACTTTTGTGTGACAAATCTCTCAGAAAGCCATTTTGTTGGGTTTCGATCAAAGCAAACTGCCATTGTTTTGTAAAAATAATGCGAGTCTTTGAACAATCAAACACCTACTTATTTACCGTACGAATTCCGACTGCTTGAATTATTACGCTGAAAGAGCGGAGAAAGATAGCACAAATATCACTTGTCCATAATGTGATATGTGGAAATACTTCATCGAAATACATTTTGAGCAAAATAAGTTTTAAAACACCGCGACATTGGACAAGAAACTCAGATTTCCTCCCATTACCGACGCATCAAAATTGCTATTCTAAGTTTGAACCTATTAATTATATGTTGAGTACAAACAATGAATTTTACAAATACTTTGTTCCTATCAAGCCGCCTAATTTACCAGATGAATGTAATATTACTACTATTCCGAATTGTGATACTTATTTAATTGATTTTAACACAAGTACAAATACTGTAAAACAGAGAGTAGCTAACTATTTTAAGCGAAACAGAATTTGGAGAGAGTAAAGTCAAATAGAATGAATTATCCCATTGTAAATATTGTAAATATAACAACATTTATTTATGCTAAATAAACCACCTCTGGCGAAGAAACGCTGTATGGTGCAGAACAATAATAATAATAATAATAATATATATCACCTATTTTTTCTTTTCATGTTTTCAAGTTATGGGCAATTCGACACTGCGCCTTCTTGACAGTTTTCATATAAATGAGCCCAGAAGCGCCAACTGGTGCAAGAACATGTAATAGAACCGTTGTATACCAATAGTATTCAGACGCTTACACGTTGGGTATACTGTTATTATTGACTGTTTTGAATAGTAGTTCTTTCACATAAAAACATAAAAATCTGCTCGCATTACACTGATATCTCTCTTATTCCATTGATATTTTTTCCAAAAGAGAAAAAAAAATATTTCAAGCCTCAATTGCACAGCATATCACTATTAGAATCATTGTGTCGACATGAATCAACCAATAAACAAACCAAAACAAACACAAACCACACAATGAAATACCACGTTTGTATAAATATAGCAATCACTTGAAGAGAAAAACTCAAAAAAACATGTTTCAATAAAAAACAATATTCTAATATTTTAGAAAATATAAAATTAAATGAAATTTTTGTGTTTTCACGTGTTTTCATCAACATGAATAACTGCGACAAATGTCACTTCATGTTGTCATTGAAACAATCGGAACGTGGAACGTCAACAAATGAACTGACATTTGTTCGCAATTCTTTAGTTACTCTTGTGTTGACAAAAACACGCAAAAACACGAGAAAAAATGTTTAATTTTACGTTTTAAAATAACAAGATTAAATTCTTGCATTGAAAATTTTTTTTTCGCGCTTTTTAATAAAAATAAACTCAAAATATTTCTTGAGAACAGAAAACCGCTCAATAAGCAATTGACACATGTATATATTTGTATACAAGTCTTTGAATGTGACGTACGTTGTGCTTGTAGTACTTGTTCTTGCACCAGTTGGCGTTGACGTAAGAAGGCATAGCGTCGGGGCAATTATTAATTTGGGGGTGAAAATTTCAACTTCCCCAAAAGTGGGTTAAAAGACTCCAAAATTGGTTCCAATATTTAGTGCTTAATTGGTGCCGCCCATTGCAACTCTCAGAATGTCCATATGTGCACTTTTGGTCAAATTATGACCCTTGACATTGTTTGGCAAAACACATTTGAACCCCCATAATTCAAAATGGGGTTCGGCCCGATTTTCAAGACAGAACATCAGCGCCATTTCTAGCTTCGCTGGCGCCCTGGTTCAAAATCCGTTGGCGCCCTTTCAAACTGGAATTTTTAAAAGTGTGTGAAAAAAACTCAAAAATGATACATTTAATCCAAGTTTATTTGGAAAGGAACAAAAAAATGATACAATAAAATGACCTAAAGAAATGTCTTTCTTCTCGCTTTTGAATTGGCAAATTCTTCAATCACGTCGTCATATTGAATCGAATTTGCCACATCGCTTTCTATTGATATGATTGCCAGATGATTGAGCCTGTCTTGACCTATTGCATTTCTGAGATAAGTTTTAGTTAACTTTACGTTTTTTTTTTCAACAAAACCAACTAACACTAAACAAACACAAAGTGGTATGTATTGAGCCAAAGAAAATGAAACATCACATGTTGTAGTTAAAAACCAGCATTGTCGCCTTTTTGAATAAAGCAAAATCAGCGCGTAGGCTAGGGGAATATTACGCTTAAATTATTTCAAATATTTCAAAAAAATCCAACCAAGAAAAAAAAACATCGGTAGAACTGTGTGATGAATTGTTTTGATTTTGATTTTTTCATGAAAAGTACTTCTTTGTGTTTTTAGTTGATTGCGTGGTATAAGAAGACTTGGGAAGGGCTTGCTTCCGGAAGAATTTTATCCATCTGAACGCAAAAACACTTTGGTTATGATTTTTCCCGCCAACAAAAATGAGTTTTAGTTGATTTTTGTCGATTTTTCATATTATTTCCAACTTCTAATGGCTATATCTCGAAAAACAGAGTTTTGCCAGAAAATCCTCGCTCAAGCATGATGCATCTCGATGCATCAATCTCGATTTTGGCAATATGTCAATTCAAAAAAGAATACTGACAACAAACCAAAAGTCATGCAATTTTGTGATGTGCGCACAGCAAACGAAACCGAACAGGCCAACCTGTTTGCGAACTTCTTCAGTAGCAACTACGATGACTCAACGACTCAAGGCGTTCAACAATCGCCTACATATGAGTCACAGCAAACTGAGGAATCCCAGCTCGACATAAATTTTGTGCTTGAAGAGCTACAAGCCGTGAACACCAAGAAAGGTACGGGTCCTGATGGTATGCACTAGGCCATTTCACCATGTTGAAAAGTCGAAACCAACATACACATTCTGAATCGGTAGAGCCTGTAGATTTTAAATATATAGTTTTTGTGTTATAAAATTTATTTCTCGCGAGCAAAATTGCGAATTAATAAATAAATGAATTTGAAAGGTTTTATCATGAACCGTACAATACGTTTGAGTCACGCATCATAGCAGAGTTCGAATGTTTTGCAATGGATACTATGCATACTACAGGTGAGCGGAGTAAGAGAGTATAATTTATACTCCTACTCCCATACAAACGGAAAATGAGTATGTCTCGACATACTCTCATACTCATAGATACTCTTTGAGTATGAGAGTATATACTCAGAGTATATACTCTTTGATTTTGCGAGCGGCTTCAAAACAGCTTGTAATACGAGTAAAAATTACACATAATGAGTGTGAGCGAAACAGCATAAGATTTCGGCGCTCGATTGTCTTCCATATAGGCCAATTCAATTGAATATAATATTATTAAATATTTACGCATGGAAATATCTCGAAAACGGCTGGGTAAACCGGCAAAACGGACCGTGGTGTCACTCCCCAAAGGAGTATTAACACCCGGCTGGTTTAACGACCTAGAATACAAATCCGGTGGAATTTCAGCTGATCGATGGATTCTCAGGATTTGACCTGTAAAATTCCATACAAAACATAGGGAATATGACTTTACAGATGCTCATAAAAATGGAAGCACTGGAACCTGGTCAAATCCTGAGAATCCATGGATCAGCTGAAATTTCGCCGGATTTGTATTCTAGGCCATCAAACCAGCCGGGTGTTAACACTCCCTTTGGAAGTGACATCACGGTCCGTTTTGCCGATTTACCCAGCCGTTTTCGAGATATTTCCATGCGTAAATATTTAATAATATTATATTCAATTGAATTGGCCTATATGGAAGACGATCGAGCGCCGAAATCTTATGCTGTTTCGCTCACACTCATTATGTGCAATTTTTACTCGTATTACAAGCTGTTTTGAAGCCGCTCGCAAAATCAAAGAGTATATACTCTGAGTATATACTCTCATACTCAAAGAGTATCTATGAGTATGAAAGTATGTCGAGACATACTCATTTTCAAAATGAGTGAGTATGAGAGTATATACTCGCGAATTGGCCCACCTGTAATGCATACGAGATGTATATGTATTTTCGACATCACAGTGACGAGCTATTGTTTTTTCGAAAACGCAGTGGGGTACCAAAGGGATGTCTAAAAGAGGTTTTCAGAATTCGTAAATTTTCTCCAAAAATGGTTGGGGAGACGATTTCTGAGTGATTCAAATATATTGAATTAATTTCTGGCTAATTGAATGATATATTATCATTGATAAAAGCGCTACAGGATAAACGTATAACTTAAAGATATGTTTTTTATATGTTATTGAACGCTGAGATATGGCCTGCTGACTACAGAGTTCGTCTCTTCAAAAAAAAAGTTCTGAATCGCACGAAACGAAAAGGTGATCGAGTGAAGTCACGAGTAAACAATGATAATCGGAAGAACTTACACGGTCGATCAAACAGGAATCCGAATCTTGAACGAAACCAACGGCACCATCACTTTCACCGAACTAATCAACCACACACACAAAATGTAAATGGGCTAAAAACAAGGCTACCCGAATTCAATGCTGAAGTCTTAGCCTCTGATTCAGCGATATTTATGCTTTGTGAGACCCGCCTTGACGGCACAGTTGATTCTGCAGAGGTTTTTCCACCGAATTTTGTTGTATATCGTTGCGATCGTTCGGATGACACCGAATCAAAACAAACTAAAGTCAAAACACGAGGTGGAGGTGTTTTAATAGCCGTTGAAAGTGCATTGAAATCGCAATTTGTTAGCACAGGTGAGCAATTTGGAGCTGAGCAAATATGTGTGATGTTACCTTTGAAAGATCGAAACATATTTCTAGTTGAATTATACATTAGGCCTGATTCGCCTGTCGCTGTATATAAGGCAAATATGGAGTCGTTGAAGGAAATAGCTGCAATGATGAAGAACGAAGATATTTTAATAGTATCTGGGGATTTTAATTTGTCACGATTGGATTGGTATACTGATGATGCTGAAGATGCTGACATAGCCATTCCAATAAGTGCTTCATCTGAAAAAGAAATGGTCGTTTTGGACACCTGTCATGATCTGGGCCTTGTGCAAATCAACAAAAATGGCAACTTGAATGGAGCTATGCTTGAATTAGTTTGGACTAACAGCACCGATTTCGTCAATTGTTCCAAAAATGATTATCACCTACTGAACCAGGAGTCACATCACATATCGTATGAGATAAATATTGGTAATTTTGATTGTAACCAATTTAAACCAACTTCGAATTATAGTTACCGAGATTTTACGAATGCCGATTACGATACCATAAATGAGTCGCTGAATGACGTCGATTGGATGGAAATGTTTTCCGGTGATGATTTGGACTCGCATATCACAAAGTTCTACGAACTGATTGATTCAGTAATTTCATCGAATGTTGTGATGAAAACGAAGAAGCTTTCAAGTCACCCAAAATGGTTTAATAATGACCTTATCAATTTGAAGAATAGAGTCAATAATCAGTACAAATACATAGCATCCAGACATACCATTGAAGAAAAAAACTACGCCAAAAAAGAACACTCCACATTGAGAAGAGAATACAAAAAGAGCGCACGTTTGGCATATAGAAACTACAAAATTGAAATGGAAAATCTTATCAACGAAGATCCACAGATGTTTTTCGAATTCGTGAATGGTTCCAAAAAGACGAATGATGATCTTCCGAATGAAATGGTTCTTGGAGATAAGAAAAGTAGTAACCGAGGTGAGATAGCACAATTTTTCGCAACACATTTTGCCAAAGCGTACACTGAACCGGATTATACCAAAAATGAGAATTATTCTGAAGATGAACCATTGCTAAAGGATCTGTATGCTATTTTTCCAACTATCAACATTACTGAGGAGTTGGTTATGGATTCGATAAATAACCTTCCAAACAACATGGTATCTGGACCTGATGGAATACCAAATATTTTTGTCAAAGAATGTACTACAGCATTGTTGAAGCCAATAACACACATGCTGAAGAAATCATTAGACACTGGATTTGTGCCTGAAATTTGGAAAAGTTCATTCGTTAGACCGGTGCACAAAAGCGGTGTTAAAGCTAAAGTTGAAAACTATCGTGGTGTAGCCCTGCAGTGTGTAATACCGAAGTTGCTTGATTCCATCGTTGCTAAACACCTTAATTATCACATGAAGAATATTATTGATAACAGTCAACATGGATTTGTGAAGGGAAAATCTACAACTACAAATTTGGCTGAATTTACATCGTGTGCAATTTTAGGAATGAAAAACCAAATACAAACCGATGCAATTTACTTGGATATTGCGAAGGCCTTTGACTCGGTCAACATTGATTTACTAATACGCAAATTAGATATTATGGGACTGAATCAACAATTACTCAAGTGGATCAAATCGTATTTGTATGGTCGCCAACAGATTGTCAAATTGAATAATGACATGTCGAGCCCTATTGAAGTTACATCGGGAACTGGTCAGGGTTACCCGATTGGTGCTACATTGTTTCTGTTGTTCATCATTGATTTACCTAAACACATATGAAACTCAATACTTCAGTCGTTTGCTTGTGAACGGTTCGGCTTTACATTCACCGTTCAACATAGAAAGCTATATCAAACATCAATAGCTAACGAGCTACGAAAATCTTATAGTTGTAGCCGTGAGTTAGTCTAGCACTATTCTCTTTGTAATATTTCATATAGCCTGAATGTATTCTAAAACATCAGAGATCTGCGCATGCGTGACATTGGAATTGTATTCTAGTGCACAGTTAACGAACAAGCATCGAACGCTTCCAAGCGCGACGAGAATTCGATTACTCAGTTTAATTCTCGATTGTATCGACGAACAGCGGTCTAAATATCAAACGCGTGTGGTTTCGTTGAGAACCAAACATAGAGTGCGCTCATGCGTAACGGGGCGAACGGAATGCGTGCACAAGAGAGGGGAACGTAATGTTTGAACGATCTGACGTTTCACTGCGTTAGCGGCCGAGAGCTGCGTCTACAGTACAAAATCATGCATGTTGCACCAGCGAGAGATCGATCGAGAGTGAAATCAACCATGACCATGAATTCGTTGAGACCGAAGAATGCATAATTTTAATGATTGAGAGTGGGGCGCTAGAAATAGTATATAAAGAGAATGGAACCTTAGGACTAACGAGAGTTTATTTTAAATCTACCATGGAATAAACGAAGAAAATTGTAAAAGTGAAATCCTGAGTGTTTTATTAATAACCAAATTAGTTTCCAAAGTCCACACCCCTACATTTTGGCGCTGCGAATTAAAAAATAAATAGATTTTTCTGAGAACTTAGAAAAATTTTGATTAAAAAAGTGTGATTTTCGAGAACTTAGACAAAAAATTGAGTGAACAATTGTGTTTTTCGTGGACTTAGAAAAATTTGATCGGGAAAATATTCGGAAAAAAGAACTTAGAATATTTTTCGACAAAAATAATTATTTTTCTGAGGACTTAGAAAATTTTCATCGAGGAAAAAATTTCAATTTGAGAACTTAGAATATTTTCAACGAAAATAAATAATATTTTGAGAACTTAGACGATTTTCCATCAGAAAAAAAAATATTATTCTTTGGACTTGGAATAATTTTCGTGAAAATAAATGTTTTTTCGGACTTTCGCACAGTTTTTTGGAAAAAAAAAATAAATCCACTTTTTCGGACTTGGAATATTTTTGATCGAAAAAATATGGTTTTCATTTGGACTTAGAAAAATTCAGTGAGTTAAAAAATAGAAGTTTGGACTTAGAGAATTTTCGATAAAAATTTTGTTTCCAATTCGGACTTAGAAAAATTTGATCGAGAAAAAGTGAAGTTTATAAACACTTAGAATTATTCGAGTGAAAAATAAAATTGATTTTCCTACAAAAAAGAACTTTGAAAATTTTCAATCGAAAATTAAATTCAAGTGTATTTTTGAAGTTTTTCTGAGAAAATTGAAACAATTGAATTTGGTTTTTAAACTTGAACATTTCGTGAATAAAAATAAAAATCCATGGTGATTTGTGACTAAAATTCTCCGAAAAAAGGAATGGACTTTGGACAATATAACATATTTCGACGATTTTTTACAAATTCAACTGATTCATCAAAGACATATTACAGAATTAATAAATATTTTTTGACAATTTTTGACGAATATAAAATAACAGTTACAATAGTTTTCCGGGAAAAATTTCAACGATTTTTCAACAATATTCAACGAATTTTCAACGAGAATTTTGACGATTTTTCTGCAGTTTTGAACGAGTTTCAAAGAGAATATCCATAATTTTCAATAATTTTTCAACGCTTTTTTGATTAAAATTGTGAAGTGAACAAAATTGACTTTAATACAATATTACATTGTCGAACATTTTTGATAATCGATGCTGCTTTGGACGAGATACAGAACCAATATTATTTTAGATTTTGAGTTTTGTTTTTCTTTGATGATTATACTGTCATTCTTTGGACTGTATTTGCTGATATCGGGACTGTATACATTAATAGAAGAATAAATCGAGAGGACAACACATCGGCAGTGATCTTCAATTTCACCTAGTTTTATCATCATAACTACGAGTTGGGACCAGACGTCATCATATTAACAACCTTTTTTTTTCTCATTATACTAACGCAGACTAATATTTCAAAGTGAGTAAAATTTCAATCATTTCTTGTGCAAATAGAGAAGCGAATCATTTGATTATTCGTTTTCTGTGCTCTAGGGTTGATAGTTTTGAATGTGCTTATGAAGAAAAGTTTAGTTAGTTTTGTCTCGATCTAATGTCGAAAAAGAGAGATAGGGCGAAAACGATATACGAACTTAATTCAGAAAAACAAAAGTTAGAAAAGAAAATAGATCGTTTGAAAGAATCATTGCAAAATCAGGGAGAAAATACTCCTAGGAGGGGTTTACAATTGGAGATCTCAGGTTTAGAAGAAAAATTAAAGTCAATAGAAGAAGCGATAGGAGAACAGAGAGAACGGAAAACAGTTCAGAAAGGAGAAAAACATCTCAGTGACTTATTAGCAGAGAAGAAAGAATTGAATGATAAATTAGTTAGCGAAACTATTGCAAAGACCACCGACACTAGTTTACAAATAACTGAGATCGATAGAATTCAAAAACGACTTACTGAAATTGACTCTGAAATACATCTCATTAAACTGAATGATAAAAGAAAAACAGAGCAAGAAATTACAATCTCACTACAAAATAAAATGAATTTTGGTGGACACTCTCCAGTAAAAAAAGATCAAACTCCAAATACAATGAACATATCCAATTCTGAAACAATTGTAGTAACGGATGTTATTTCAACATCCAATACAGCCACTAATGTCATAAGTACTCAGTCAGTTCCAAATCCGCTTTCATCTACTATTATGGCCGAAAAACCAAAATCAGACAATTTTCAATTTCCAATGCCGAATGAAACAGAAGACGAAAGAAAGAAAAGATTTGAGATGGATAAAAGAGAAAGGGAAAAATTCTTTGATGCTATACGAGCAAGTCAAGGTTATCATGAAATTTCTAGTATTCATCAAGATGATCCTACCATGATTGCATCTAATAATAAAAAACGCAAAAATAATGAAGATTTGACATTTATTGATAACGAAAGCTCAAATAATTTGAACACTAGAGTTGTAAATCCAAGTACTGGAGCAGTTTCAAAAAACATTGGAAGAACAAATCCGATTGGTCCCACGTTAAATAAAATTGAAGAAGAGGATGAAGAAAATATGATACCTTATAACGTGATGGATAATATAATATAAATATAGTATAATTTGATGGATATGACGTTAGCTGTCAAAGTCATAACAAGTACATTTTCATTGCTCCGCATTATTAAATTAAATTCAAATATTTTTTGTGTTTTTCTCGATAAGTTTTCTGAAATTTCTTGATTGAAATAGAAAAATTGGATGAAAATTTCTAAGAAAACATTGAAGTTCAGTGAATTTTTTTGAAAAGAAAGTCACAATCAATCGTGAAAAAAACACAAACATACAACTATACATTCACCGCTTTGTTTTGTTGATGCTTTTTTTTTTTCCTTCTGAGTTGAAATCATGTCTGCCGAAATACATAACTGTGATGCCAGTAAATGCACGGGATCGGATTTTGATGGTGAATATCTGCAATGTTTTTCTTGCCATGAGAAGTGTTACATTCAATGCCTCAGTAAATGTGAAGCCACAAAGAGACTATTCACTAAATTCAACCTGTACGATGATCGCGGACAACCGGTAGCCGAAAATTCTAAGCACATTATACAACGATTGAAAATATACTTCTCCATATCATCAGCGATAACAGTTACATGCGCAACGTGCAGGAATTATTTTGTTGAGATGAAAAATCAGAATGGCACCTTGAAAACGGAGATCAGAAACAAAACAGATGAAATATCACGCCTATCCGCTGAATTGAATAGCCTCAATGGTCAATTGGATAACCTCAAAAGTGCCATTGAACAATTGGAAGCAAAACAAACGACACAAATTGAAGAAAATAAACAGAATGGTGACACTGACACTCAAATTAATGCTGATCGGAAAATGTTGGCAGATGCAATGAAGAAACTTGGTGAAAAGATAACGATATCTATCCAAAGTGAAATTGAAACAATTGTCGAATCAATCCAAACCGGTGAAACGGTTTCACATTCACCCGATGCAATTGTTTACTCGATCCACTTATCAAAATTTCCATTGAGTACCACACCCGATGATATCGTTGAATTGGTTTTGGAAAAAACTGGTCTTACAAATAATGAATGTTTTCAAGTTCATATTTTGCCCCAAGGAAAACGGAAGAAACAACCGAGACAGCATTTGGCGTTCAAAATCTCTACTCTGAACCAATCGATATATAATCAAATCCTGAATAATGAAATATGGGCACCTGATTATACGGTCAGAACATTTCTGAAAGAGAAAGCCAGACAAAATTGTCAACGTTTTGGTCAGAATAAACATCGGCGTCAACGTCCAAACCAAAATGGTCACAGTCAAAGGCCAAATTCAATGCCATGGAGAAGCAAAACCATCAACAATTATCGATCACAACCAAATCGCAGGAATTGGAATGAAAATTTCCAACGATCACGTCGTGGATACAGCCGATTTGTTGAACGGCGCAATAACATCAGACGTAATGACAATTTTGGCTACTCGAATGGTTATAATAACAATCAATTTTTTCAGAATAGTGACCAAAACATGAATTTGAACTACCGAGTCGATAGTAGATACCAATACGGTGTTCCTGATAATATCCAATATGGCAATTTTGCACAAAACAGTCAAATTGCCAGGCCACATCACCAGTCTTCGTCTTTTTTACCGCAATATTGGACCGATCCGCAGCAGAATTATCATTCCGACCAATATCGACACCCAATTTACGGAGTACCACATTTGAACGGCATGCCTCATCATTTTTGAACAATAATTCATTTCACCGCACACATTTACATAAACTGAAGAAAAATATACACACGCAAAACATCAATGGAGTGAGATCCAGACTTGCTGAATTTAACGCTGACATAATCGCTTCGGATTCTGCAATATTTATGCTTTGCGAGACTCGCCTTGACAGCACAATTGATTCTTCAGAAGTATTTCCTCCAAATTTTAATGTGTATCGCTGTGACCGATCGATTGAAACTGAATCAAAACAAAGGAAAATTAAAACAAGGGGTGGAGGTGTACTGATTGCTGTTGATAGGACAATGAAATCTGAACTCGTCAGCACAGGTGAGCAGTATGGCGCTGAACAAGTTTGCGTTATCCTGCCATTGAAAGACAGGAATGTTTTTCTAATTGAATTGTACATACGTCCTGATTCTCCTGTCGCAGTTTATGAGGCGAATATGAATGCAATTCGTGAGGTAGCAGCAAAATTGAAGTCCGAGGATATTTTGGTAATTTCTGGTGATTTTAATTTATCCAACTTGGAATGGTATACAGATGAAAATGAAGATTGTGACGTTGCCATCCCACTGAACGCATCCTTGGAAAAGGAAATCACTGTCTTGGACTCCATGCATGAAATGGGACTTGTTCAAGTAAACAAAGTTGGAAATAAAAACGGTGCGATGTTAGACTTGGTGTGGACAAATTGTACAGAGACCGTGAGCTGCTCAGAAAACACCCATCACCTACTAAAAAAGGAGTCACATCATCGATCATATGCAATTACCATTAGCGATGTTGAATTTAACAATGGCAAGTCAACTATTGATTTTAGTTATCGTGATTTTGCAAATGCCAACTACAATAATATAAATGAGATTCTTGATAACGTCGACTGGATGCACGTTTTTTCGGGCGATGACTTGAACTCTGAAATCACAAATTTTTATGAATTGTTGGATTCAGTGATATCATCGAATGTCGACGTGAAGACGAGAAAAATTTCGAGTCACCCGAAATGGTTTAGTCATGACCTCGTTAACATGAAAAATAGACTCAATACAAAGTACAAATTCATGAGATCCAGGCGTACTGTTGAAGCTAGAAAGCATGCAAAGGAAGAACATTCCGAACTAAGAAAAGAGTACAAAAAGAGCGCACGTTTGGCTTATAAAAATTACAAACTTGAAATGGAACAACTTATTAACGAGGACCGACAGAGATTTTTCGAATTTGTAAATAATTCCAAAAAAAGGCATGATGACATTCCTAATGTAATGATGTTTGGAGACAATGAGAGCGGTAACCGTGGTGAGATAGCTGAATTTTTTGCAACACATTTTGCAAAATCGTATACTGAACCAGATATTAGCTTAGCTGGAGATTATTCTGAAGATGAACCACTACTAAGAGATCTATGTACTAATTTTCCTATGATTGACATCACTGAGGATTTGGTTATGAACGTGATAAATGATCTCCCAAGCAACATGGTGTCAGGACCTGACGGAATACCAAATATTCTCATCAAAAAGTGTATGCCAGCACTACTAAAACCTATCACACACATGCTAAAGCAATCGTTGGAAACTGGTATTGTCCCTCAGATTTGGAGAAAATCATTTGTAAGACCAGTTCACAAAAGTGGTGTAAGGAAAAAAGTTGAGAACTATCGTGGCGTAGCCCTGCAGTGTGTAATACCAAAGTTGCTTGATTCAATAGTTGCTAAACACCTTAATTATCACATGAAACATATCATTGATGAGAGTCAACACGGATTTTTGAAAGGAAAATCTACAACCACAAATTTGGCTGAATTTGTATCGTGTGCAATTTTGGGCATGGAAAACAAAGTACAGACTGATGCAATTTATTTGGATATTGCGAAGGCCTTCGATTCGGTCAATGTCGATTTACTGATCCGTAAATTGAATATTATGGGATTGAATCAACAGTTGCTCAAGTGGATTGAATCGTATTTGCATGGTCGCCAACAGATTGTCAAACTGAATAATGACATGTCGAGCCCCATTGATGTTACATCGGGAACAGGACAAGGATACCCGATTGGTGCTACATTGTTTCTAATATTCATCATTGATTTGCCAAAACACGTCAGCAACTCAATTCTTCAGTCATTCGCTGATGACACTCGCCTGTGGAAACACATCGAACATTATGATGATTGTCTGGAATTACAAGCTGACCTAAATAGGCTTGTAGAATACTTCAAAAGAAATCAGCTGAAGTTGAATGTATCCAAGACCAAATTTGCGTCTTTTCATCGCGCGATCTTAAAATTTAACTTCGAATATTCCATTGGCAACGAAAAAATTGATCGGGTCCACGTGATAAAGGATCTAGGAGTAATACTTGACCATAAATTGAATTTTAACGCACATATTGAGTACATTACAGCCAAAGCGAAATCACGTTTAGCATGGGTTAAACGGTTTGGATATGAATTTGATGATCCATGGACCATAAAGAAATTGTTTTCCACATTTGTATTGCCGATTGTGGAATATGCTTCCCAAGTTTGGAATCCATACACCGCTGAAAAGATTGCACGAATTGAATCGATCCAGAAGCAATTTTTATTGTTCGCTCTACGCAAAATGAAATGGCCACAAAGATTCAGGAAACCACCGTACGAATGCCGACTGCTTGAATTACAAATGATTACGCTGGAAGAACGAAGAAAAATAGCCCAAATATCACTCGTCCATAATGTGATTGGTGGTCATACGTCATCGAAATACATTTTGAGCAAAATTAATTTTAAAACACCGCGACATTGGACGAGAGACTCAGATTTTCTACTATTGCCGATGCATCGTGATAATTATGCCAAGTTTGAAACTATAAATTATATGCTGAGTACATACAACGGATTTTATAAATACTTCGTTCCTATCAAGCCACCAAATTTTCCAAATGAATGTAATATTACTTTGATTCCGATTTGTGATACTTATTTAATTGATTTCAATGCAAGTACAAGTACTGTAAAACAGAGAGTAGCTGAATATTTTAAGAGAAACCGAATTTGAAGAAATTGAATTTAATTTAATATTGTATATATTGTAAATATACCAGAATATTTTTATTTATACTAAATAAACCACCTCTGGCGAAGAAACGCTGTATGGTGCAGAAT